>NC_132811.1:6077736-6129544 GCF_048594095.1 Paramormyrops kingsleyae
TGCGGGGGGGGGGGGCGGCTCTCATGCTTGTTACTGCTGCAAATTCTCGCCGTTGTCCACATGGCCATAGCAGGAATACCTGACCTTAATGGCCCCCACTGAAGACTTGTTTTCGTTATATGGTTAGTAGGCGTGGGCAAAAAAATCCCTTCACACATACAGACGCTACAAATGTACCCCATGTTCTTAATACAGCCCTGAGTCTCTTTCAGCCTGCCTCTCTTCCTCATCTTTACTTTTACTGCCCTGCTCTCTCTCTCTCTCTCTCTCTCTCTCTCCTTCCTTTACCAGTGCTAGATTTATGAGTGGAACCAGTGCCCTGGGCTGTGACCACCCAGTACACTTTCAGATCAATAATTGGAAATATTAATTATCACAGCTGGGGACGATCCCGTCAAAAGGTGTTTATTTCCCTATTAGGAGAGCGAGAGTCTGGGTTCGATGGTCTCGTAATGCGTATTAATGATCCGGCAGCGGATCCATCTTAAAAGCGGGACGGAACCGGTCCTTCACTGGCTCTCTGCCTCGGTCTCCGTGGGGTACCGTGATATCCTGGCAGCTTGCTTATCTCAAAATCCTTTAAAAGCCAAATTAAAGTACACATATACTTAAGCGGCCAATAAGTCCCGGGTTTGTGCTGGTAAATCCCTTAAAATTCGACCGCGCGGTTCAGTGTGCTTTAGGCATTGCCGAGCCCCACCGCAGCGGTAAATGCGCACGGTGCAGCAGGCTGAGCCGCAGAGTGTGGGGGCGGTCTTTGAGGACGCGGCGGGACGGCAGGCCGCAGACGCCCAAGGCGCATATCCAGGCCCTCATTTTTTTCAATCCCGCTGACTGGGAGCATCGCGGGACAAAGAGGTGGTTACGTAAACGCGCACGGCTCCCCTCAACAGGGGCTGTATCTGATTGGCTGCCCCCCCTCCCTTCTCAGGCTCTGTGTCACACACCTGCCTTGTGTTCCTGAGAGAGCAGTGGGGGTGTTAAACCACCTTCCGTCACATCATCCTTGGGAACCGCCGGCGCTCGCGGTAGCGTAGGTTTTCTAGTGTCTAAGCAAAGCACCGTCGAGGCTTAACCCCCGGCACACCAAAAACACACAGACATCTTCCAACCATTTATCCTGGTCTGGGATGGGGGGGGGTTGGCAGGACAGGGCAACTGGAAAGACCCAGAGACGACGTGGAACTTCTAGAATTACACTCAATGTCTCTATGGCAGTGGTATTCAAACTTCTCTTGTCAGGGCCCCCCCAGGGCTGATATGTTTGTTCTGATCCCTCCCCCCACCCACGCATACACTGACACCAAATAAACTTTAGTTTTTGGCAGTATTTAGTTAGAATTTGTTACTATCATACAATGTGCACAGGGCATATAATTTCTTCACATTAAAATTTCTAAAGGTTGCTGTTTTGAAATATGTCGGCCCCCATCTCAAACCACCACCCCCCCCCCAAACATAGAGTTCTCTGTTGTTTTTTTGTTTTTCCTTTACCTGCACCCCCTTGCAATTCTATCACGCCCCACCAGGGGGGGGGGGCACTCCACAGTTGGAATACCTCTGATCTATTGTCATCAAGAATTGGGAGCAGCTGTGTAATAATAAAATGAAGCATCAATCGCAAACCCTGTTTTTAGCCCCGCCCCTTTCTCACCTGTAAGCAGGCAGATTGGGTGGTTGTTAGACAGTCAACTGATGTCACAGGAAGGTTAACGATTCGAGCCCTGGGGGGGGGCTCAGGAAAGCGGCGGGGTGAAAATGATGCCAGGAAGTCATGGCCGAAGTGCGACGTCGCGGCGGAGAGGAATCGATGGTGCGCACGGTCTCGCGGGCGGCGGCAGCGGTGCTGACAGGTGGATCCCCGTTACAGGGCGTGCGGATCCGTTTTGCTCGCAGAGACGACGAGAGGGGGTGTGAGAGCAGCATCGGCGGCTTAAATGAAGCATTTTGCTGAATCGCTGAATGGGGGCCACTCGCGGCCCGGTGACCGCATTCACGCCTAAAACTGTCAGCGCATGTACGAATGCGAGCAGCAACACTCCGTGTGTTGCGGGGTGGGCTGAGCCTTTGGAAACTCCACTTAACTCTGCTGAAATCTTATCTGCCACTCGCAGGCTGCGGCTCTCTCTCCCTCTCTCGCTCCATCTCCCCTGCTGATTCGAGTGGGGGGGGGGGGTAAATCCTGAAAACATACCAATTAGAGCCAAATTAACCCCTTCCTCTATGGGCCGGAAAGGACCGGGGGCTGAAACAAACAGGAATGTAGGGAATAAAGGGAAATCAGTGGCATCGTCATGGCGAGGATGTAAACAGAAAGCTCTCCGGGACGACGGCACGAATTCGGCGACAGGCTCCTTTGTCTCGGCGGCGGGTGTGACGTGTGCATTAGTTACGGAGGAAAAGGGGGGTGCATTCTGATTTGAAAGGCGTCGATAGAGAATGAGCAGGGATAGGCATAGAAATAATATTCGGCCATCTTTCTTTGGTTTTAATACCCTTTATTCACCGCAGCGTTGGAACAGGAACCAGCATAATGCAGTTTTGGCGGAGAAATCTAAATTATAAATTTGATCAGAATTTCTGCATATTTTAAGTGGAAACTGCGTGTTGCACTCTATTGCAACGGCCCCTTTTGTGTTTTTGGAAATGTGTCTTTTTCTGTTGCAAAATATGTGGCAATAGAATGGTGTTTCTAATTTTTAAGTAATTCAAATGTGAACTTCTGCAGAACTAATTTTCTGTAGAACTCACCCCCCCACACCCCTCGCAACTAGACCCCCCCCCCCATTCCTCCCATCAATGCTCAGCATCTTTTTTAGTAGGCCGGTGTCTTGAAGATAAAGTCTCTTCGCTCTGATTGGAGAAATTCTATCCACACACTGCCCCCCCCCCCCCCCCCCCCCCCCAAACTGCCACCAGCGAAGTGTATGAACTTCGGGTCAAACAGAAAGCAAAGTGTGATACAGGGGTCTGAACCTTAACCTTCAAATGCACAACATCACCCCTCTCCTTCACGAGACTTATCCCTGGCTAGTTATTATTTACGACGAGCAAATTTATGGAATAATTCCGGAGAGGAAGGTTATTTAGTTCCTCAAGGTGAAAATGGATACGTTTAGCACTTAATGAATCTGGCCTGGTCGGCTCCCCCATATATCAGCATGTTATTAAGACGTTTTAAAATCCCATTATGGTGTCTCTCCTTGAACAAGTCATGCTTTTATGGGCCTGCCGTGTCTTTAAATCTGACCTTTTTAGATCTCCTCTGGAATTGAACAATAAAAAAAATACATAGGAAAAAAAATTGTGAGTAAGGGGGAAAAATGTTAGTCTTGGATTCTTTCAAACATTTTTCGGAGGTTGCCTTGGAAATCGTGAGGGACCCATGTTTTGCAGCTATAAAATGTGCTTATTTCCTGGTTACAGATGGCTAACGGGGCCTTGAAGGATACGAAATTGCTTTGCATATTTCGGTAATCTTGTCACAAATCGACACAGATCTGGGCTTTTTTTGCATTAGGAAACTGCCTGCTGTGTTGTTATTAAAGCAGTTTGTTTTGGATAGGTGCAAAGTTCCCACTGAGGGGGGGTGGTTATGGAAAAATAAAAATATTTATGGTTAGTCTTCCCATAATCTTTAGTTCCCCCTTGTTTGAAAAACATAATTAAACCAAATCTCATCTGGAACTTTTAAAAGCCACCCCAGTTAATCCTTAAAGAGCCTTTTTAAAGTCTCCTTCCACAGGAATGGTTATTCCCAGTACTGCTATATTTAAGGAGTACTTTGACTCCTGCAAAGATGATCCTTAATACATGACATGTAATATTGGGGGAAAGAACCTTTGTGAGGCAGAAAACACTAATGGGTTCCCGTTCAGGCCGAACAGCAGTAGCGCGTAGTGATACGAAAACTGCAGAACGACACAGGGCCGCAATGAGTGGAAGCTCTAATCCAGGGGCACCATCCTTATCGGAGGCTAGTGGATTAGCATGAGCCGCATGACCGCAGAATCCCTCCTGGGCCGCGCCCTCCGCCGCCAAATGGCCGGGATCAATGGGGCCGTGTTGATTCCCCGGCTCCTGTGGCCGGATTGAGTTTTACCATTGTGCTGTTCCATTTTTCTGGTCATGAAGATGGTCGTGAGGTGGGCAGAAGCATACATGCCCTGAGTGACAGCGACCACATCCATCGTCTCAGTTCGAACTATGGGCCAATCATTCCTGATATTTTTGTGTACTTGGGAGAACCCGATAGGCCTCGCCGGAGGTGCGGTGGAGCAGGCGGCGCTGCTGGCGGCCGTGTTTGTGGGGGAGGTGCCTGACACCCCCGGCTTGTTTACATTGTCGTGTCAGTGGCTGTTTCCCCACACCAGCACTAACCTCTCGCTCTCTCTCTCTTGTTCATCCAGATGACTCGTCCCATCCAGGTGAAGCCGGCTGACAGCGAGAGCCGTGGAGGTAGTTGTCTTCTTTTCTCCATGCCCCCCCCCCCCACCTCATCCCTCAGTCCTGAGCCGCCTGTACCATCCGGCCTTTGTTTTTGCCATCACCCCTCCCCCCCAGCCCTGTCTAGTGGACGCTCCGAGGGTCCGTTTTAATTAAGGAGATGAAGTGGGCCGGACCTGAAGTGGCAAATCCCGCGGCCCGTTCTGCAATGCCACTGCTGCCAAGCACATTATCATCGTGCTGTAATCAAAAAGCAATTACCCCTCACCCCCCCCCCGCCCCACCCCCCAAGCTGCATTCCTCAAAAACTGGCCGTGTTTTTCACACAGGAGCGTGACTGCCGGGAAAGAGCGGTTCGTGTCTCTTGCCAAGCGATCGATATATTTGCAGGATTCCTGCCAGCGTCTTAATTCTGCCTTCTTTGCTTGTTCGCTTGTACATCCATTTGTGCATGTTAACGACATGCGGTGAGATCCCTGTGTACATATGGCGCACAGCTCCATCAGGCTCACGGCGTTTCATGGGTTCCTGTCCTGATTTCCAGTTCTTTCCTTTGCACCATCAACTAGCGTGCTTTCTCGTGCTCCAGAACTGCCGTCGACGCTCCGATCCAAGCAAACAAGCAGAAAGGGCGTCGTGGTTTTTATTGGCCGGTACCATGTGGGGCCGCTGGGGCTCAAGAAGGCTGGAGATGGGCAGGTCATCGCGTGCCCAAGATTGATGCTCCATAAAGAGCCATTGATTTTGCCATTGCGCCGGTGTGTGTTCACATTCATAGTGATGCTCACGTGTCCTTTTACTGGCCTGCGAGCGTTAAGACTCCCAGGACTACTCTCATGGGGCCCCGCGGCCCTTATAGGCTGGGCCTGACCACGGCTAGCCGTGTCCTCCTCCAGACCCCCGAGTCACATCGGCTTAAATTAATAGCCCTCATGCCCACCGCAGGAGCAATCAAACACCTATATGACTTCGACGGTCCGAGGTCCTTTGATCCACCCTAGTGTCTTGTCCTGATTTAGAGGCGGTGCTCCCGCTTGGCGCAGAGGTGCCGGATCCGTCTTGTTCCTTTATCGACACCTACCCGTCAACCGGGCTCTCCCTCTGTGCCTAGGGGTCCAGCGGTGAGAACTTAATTATATTTCATGTGCCGGTGAGACGGCACCAGGGATGGACGTTTCCTGTCCTACAAGGCCGCAGAGGCTTTAGCTTTCCCTCCGCCTCCGGTCCTAATTACTCAATTAATCTCATTACGGGGATAAGAGATCGCTGCACCTTTCTGAGGAGTCAATTAAAAGGTACCTGTGCAAGTGGCATGACACAGCCATTGAGGAACGTATGCCATGCAGTGGGGCTTTTTAAAAAAAAAAAAAAAAAAAATGTTATTCATGCTGCTTTCAGAACATGGGGGCGGGGGGAAATCACCAGGATGGAGCGTCAGGTTCGTTTCACGTCTTGTGTAGTTAGAATCTTGGTGGTATTACATGTCTGCTTTTTGTGTGATGATGTAAGGGGTTCAGTCTGATGACTGTCAGCAACTTGGGTATCACAAAGCGCCCCCTGGAGGTCATGAAGAGAGGCACGCCATTAGTATCTTTATTTGAAATTATTCATACTTAGAATTAATTTTAAAAAAATGCAACTGAACCAAGGCACGAAACAAGGAGAAAGAGATCTGATGATGTAAGAAAGGGAAAGCAGGAGTCTCAGGATGCTGATTGTTCTGCTTTAATATTGTGTTTGTTTTTGGGGTGAAAGTGGTCAGAGGACCAAGAGTAGGGAAAAAAACTAAACAAAACAAAAGCAGAATATAAAACCAGATTGTCAAATCAAAAGCACAAAGACACGTCAATTAATGCAGATATAATGCTGACTAATCAGAATGCGGCTTCTCCCAGGTCCACCAATCACACGCATCCCTTGCACCTTCACCCCCACCCTGTCTCTCAGTCATCCATCCCAGCTGGTTCTAATTGGCTATCAGGAGCTGTGCTGTTAGCCCTCCACGGAACCTGAGAAGCAGCACAAGCCAAAAATGACTCAATCTGAGGACCAACAGGGCAGAATCCGACACCATGCTCATGCCCATAATTTTTCCTTTGAGCAATTATACAATTTATTTTGAGAAATATTATACATTTTTTTAAAAAAAAACAACCTGTTTATATTTCTGATTTTCATACCCATGCTAAGTTCACAGCGAATAACAACCGTCCGCCGCATCTTCTAACTACTCATCCTGGCCCGGGTCGCGGTGACAGCTAATAACAGTGAAATTAATAACACAAGATGTATATGGAGTCTTTATCATATTAAACAATCAATATTAATCAATACTAATCCGTAGAATTGTATTTTCAGCATTTAAAGTTGCTATACCTAAATTCCACCAGCATCTTTGCAAATAATAACTGGCCTCTGATTTGGCCAGTTTCAGCCTGCTTGCAGTGTCCCGATAATTTGTCACTCTGGTTGGGTCAGCAAATCTGTAGTGTAATAAAAAGCATAACCTCTCATATAGAGACAGGCTGAGTCCAGTATAGTGGTCATATTTCAAGCAATTTAGGTAGCATCTGTCCGCAGACCCGATCCGAATATGGCATTCTCTTCTATCCAGGTGTGTTCATAAGCATTGCAAACGTGGCTCTGCGGTAGAGCGTCCTGTTGTTCTTGCTGCATCTGTGTTCACTGTAACCCCGAATGCAGACCCAGCTGACCCGGTCATGCGTGACCCGAACTGGATTCCCAGTCTTTCTAACGCCAAGCCTCTTCTCGTTACGGCCCGCTCCGTGATGGAAGCCTGCAGGCGGAGAGGGCGGGTGTCCCACGCCCACACGGCGCCCTCTTGCTCTCCCCGTATGAAATGCATTGATTTTATTTCAGGCACATGGCTGATGACTGGCACTGACTGCACATAAAGTCAGTTGGTATTTCTTCCTGAAGGGTCCCTGTGAGGCCTGCCAAGTCCGTACACTGGATAAATCAAATTTAACTGGTCTCCACCCCCCCACTTCCTTCTCCACTCTACACTCTTATTTTATTTTTTTTTTGTGATTGTTTCCCCCCTGAGGTCTGTGCTGTGGCTTTATTTCCAAGTTCACGCCTCTTATTCCTGGCCGTAGCCCTGGCGGTGGAACGGGGGAATGCGCGGTGTTGCCATGTAAATCCCCACAGTCCCCTGGAGGAGCCCCTCCAGCGTAAAACCCTGTTGTGGGGTAGGGTTAGGGTTAGGGTTAGGGTTAGGCCCTAACCTGCATAGGAGGCAGACATGGTGTAAATGTAGCCCGCGACAGTGTTTTGGCCCTGGAGATCCCCCTGGGGGACCACAGCATGCGGGTACAGGGCCAAGTGCGGGGGCCCACCGTCGTGAAAGGGGTGACCTCGGACACAGCTCAGTCCAGACGCTTTCCAGAATCTCCGGGCCTCCGGCAAGGCCGAGATCTGCATCCTTCCATGTGTGACTTTTCCCTGGAGCAAAGCAGGAACAAAAGAGAAAATAACACAAAAAAACAAAAAAAACAACGCAAGGCATCGGACGGCACAGCGAACCTTTGGGGGGAAGCTTGCGGAGCAGGTCTCCGTGGATACAGATCACATTAATCGATTCGCTAATGAATTAAGTGGGGGGCGGGAAGGGGGGGCCTATCAAATCAGCAAACGCGTAAAACACAGAGGGCACCGACTTCTCTAAAGAGCCGCCCCAGCTGGGAGGAAAACAGCTGCAAAATGAGACAATCGTGTTCTCTAGCTCTGCTGATCTCGTTTGCAACACTTTACAGATTTAACTGGGGGTGTGTGGGGAGGGAGGGGCTAAAGTGTGTATCTTTTTCCTTCAGAGAAAAGAAAACTATAGATTACAGAGACAATGTGCTTGGCTGGGCACAAATGGAGAGAGGCTGAAACAAAAAGGGGCAGCACATTCTGGGGATAATAGCCTGCAATTCTGGCGGTTAGGCCCTCTGCCCCCCACCCCCCGCCCTCCCCCCACCATGAACACCATTTACATGCAGCGTCCTTTCTGTCAGACCCCCCGACCCCAAAGACCCAAAGCTGTCTGACCCATTAATACCTTAATCCCTTAAACTGCGCGACGATTTCCGACACCCCGGATTTCCCTCCGAAACCGAAGCAGAAGTAATGCGCCAACCTGATGCATAAATGCGATCTGCAGGGAACGCTGAAGATGCAGAGGCCCGCAAGAGAATTACGGCAACAAGCGACAGACACAGATCAGGACATTTATTAATACTACAGAAAAATTCACGTCATTCAATAAACTTTGCTAACCTCCGAATTTCCGACGTGCTGATCAGATAAGAACGATCGTGTACGATCTCCCAATCATTTTATTTCTCATGCTGCCGTTTCCTCGGGGATCCAGTCCCACAGCTGCCCCCCCAAACCGACTGCTAAAGGCACCCGTCAAACCCAGAAGCCAGGGGTCAGAAATCCCGCCAGGTATCCCTCAGGTCGTGAGGCGATTCCGAACAGCCGGCGGTATCGGGGTGGCAGCGTGATGCTGGGGACGGCGCCGAAGACGGGCCAGGCGAGGTCGATCCCTCAACCCTGTCTCCTCAGTTCTGAGCCGCGCGCTGCTCTCACCCCTTCTTATAGTCGCCCCCCCCCCCCCGTCACCCCCCCAGATTATTATAATAATGATGAGAAACCAAAACGCCTGCCTTCACAGGAGACAGCCCCATGTGGAAACTGCCTCTTCCTTTAAGGACAGTGACGGAGTCCCGGACGGAGGTAGCGACCTCGTACCGTCGAGCAGACACACCGTCCTTACGTCGCATCCGAGCACCCGAAATGGCGATGCTTCAGCGGGATGGTTAACTTTACACCCGTGTGGCACAGTAAACACCGCACACGCCCAAGTGCAGCCACAGGTGGACACTCTGAGCACTTACCGTACTGCTAACATCCAAGGTTCTGGGACGTAAATAATGCAGGAAAGATCCAGAGAGGAACCCCTCAGAGATGTGAGCCTCAGAGATGTGAGCCTCAGAGATGTGAGCCTCAGAGATGTGAGCCTCAGTGATGTGCTTAAGTGATCCTTTATGTACACAGGAGCTTAATCTGCATTAAATAGACATATATTTTACCAGTTTACTTCATACGGTACGGTATTATCTTTACAAAATGTATTTCTTGCCAATTTTGGACAATTGTTTAATTTTAATTTTAATTTCCCTTTTTCTGTCCATCCATTCATCTTCTAACCATTTATTTTGGTCGGGGTCAAAAGGAATTCCACTTTTTTTCAGTGTAAAGCTGAACAAGCTGAGAGGAAACACATCCAGATCCTGCAGAGTCAGTGTCATTAACATAACTGTAAAAACAGTGCATGTTTTAAAACAGGAGATCCATTCAGCGAAAAAGCTGTGAGGATCTAAGACGGAGAGAGACAATAGTGCCTAACTGTATTTAAAGAACACAAAGTGAAAGTGGCACAAATCAACAACAATTACACATGCTTGTCTTTTGGCTTTTTACGTAACTGTGACACGATACAAATGAAAGACGTCTGTTGTAAGTGATCTAAAAAAAAAGGCAGTTTTTAGGCCGTTGCTGATTTTCTAAAGCCGGCCGACGGATGCAGTTTAATGCCGTTTAGACATGTGTCAAAGGGTGACCTTGGTGAGGAGCAGTGCTGAGATTGATGCAACAATGTGAAACTACAGTATTCTGTCCCACTTTCCATATGCAAATGTTTTTGGCAGAACCTAGATTTACGGAGAAAAAAAAGGAATTTTGAGCAATTTTGCAGCATTTACCACGAAGGGTTTTTTAAAATATTCAAAATATTTATTACGTCGCTACTTTTGATTAAGCTACCCAGACGGCACCAACACAGCGATATACCGAACCGCTTATCGCTTAGCACCTTCAACAGAAGGTATAATATCTCACATTTACCGCGGTATGTGTCACGCCTGTCCCACCACACGTCCTTTCAGTATACCACCCCCCTGTGACCTGGGAAGTGGCAGCACCCCCCGTGATTGCGGCGGCCAGCTGATTGGCTGATTGCTTCAGCGTGCGACACACCACACCAAATCAGCCTGCGCCCCCTCATCCCCTCCCAATCCTTCCCACGCTAATGACACCCCTCTGAAATAAGCGTCAAGTCCGCCATTCAGCCTACCCTCACCCAATCCCCACGCCTGAGTTGTAGGCTGGTGTGAGCTGTGGGCGGGCACTCTGGATCAGGTGGGCCGGATTTGGGTGAGAGAAAACAAGCAGAGAGAAAAATGAACACGCAGTAGTGTCTGCAGATAATTTTGAATAGAGTGGTCATCAGGGGGCAGTTGTATTTATTGGGGATGGCCACTCTGCATCCAGTCTCTTCTATGCATTTAATATCTGTATTTTGTTTTTATTATTTTCATGTGGCATGGCAACAGGGGTGGCCACGTATTTACAAGGATATTAGTACAGTGTTTACTATCATTTCCCAGCTCTCGCCACCCTTTAGATCCACCTCTGCAAATATGCAGAATGTATTCTTCGGAAATACCACCATTCAATATTTTCGCAAACTTTTGGCGGAGGGGGAAGTGTGGCAGATTGGATTAGGCAGCAGCCGGAGGTGAGTAGGTCTGCGAGGGAGCTTAATGGGGCTTTATGACAGTCTGTGCATGGAATCCTGATGCTTATTACAGTGAAAATATGGGCCCGGTGAATGATGTTAGCATTCTCAGACCCGGAGAACGTCGACCATAGATTTTGTCCTTTCTTCGGCAGCTGGCCCCTACCCAGCAGTGAATTTTATGCCCCAGTTTTAGTGAGGCTCTGCATTCTGGTTCCCTCATTGAATTAAAGTGTTCCGTTTTCCAGGAATGTCAGAGTCTATTAAGAATTACAGACACACACACACACACATCCATACACGCATAGGAGCTCACACTGGCAAAACAAACACACACACTGGGCATACTCCGCTATCTCACGACAGGAGATTTCACCACGCACATCACCTAAAAACACACAAAAATATCCATGCGCACACATGCTGTAAAGGACATACATATTTTATACTGCAGTCGCCATGGTTACTTTTAAAATCTCACTCTCTGACTGAAGACGGAATATCTTTGGAAGAGCGCGCTTATTTTCAAACTCCCCCTTTGTTCGCTTCATATAACCGAGACAGATTTCTTCATCCGAGATCGTATCGCAGTTTAGACTGTCTCTCTCTCGGATCTGGTGTCTGCCGTGTAATTAAAAAGACAGAAAATGACCTTGAAGTGTTCCTGGTCTCAGGCAGATCCAGAGAGAGAGAGAGCGTGCACGCATAAGGGCCCTTCGGCCCATGGAGCTTTCCGGAAGGAGTCCCGAGGCAGCAGAGGGTTTCCGTGGATGCAGGAGCGAAAGATCAGCATGACAGATGTTTATGATATAGTGCAGCAGTACCTTGTCATGCATGATCAGGAGGAACTTTGAAGCAGGTTACGAGCAGTTGGGTGCAGAATTATAATGTCACATTTTAAGGAATGAAATCCACCCTTCCATCTGTCCATCCATCCATCATGCACCCATTCATCCAGACACTAGTAGAGGGGAGGTACAGAGTCACACTGACTCTGACATCCAACCTAGAAAGTGCAAGACAGGGACACCCAGCCTGGGATGAGCAAATAAACCATCTACTGTAAAAAATGTAAAATGCAGCACTGAGAGACTGGTGGCCCCTTTGTGTTTCTCCCGCCTTACAGCTACAACATGTATTGTTGAGCTGCATCCTGTTTTCCAATTTCCTTTTTACACCCTCTGGTGTGATGCCGTAATGACTGTGACTCAGTCAATAATATTCTGTTTGTATTTTGCATGACTGGAGATCAAAGAGCAATGCACAAAGCAGTCTGTCGAAGAACGCTGATGTCCCCCGCCGTCACGACAACACGCGACGCACTCGCCGCGGTAAACGCAGGCAATAAAACACAATGTGGACACAAAGGAAACACGACAGGCAGGGGGCCTGTCATCTGAATACGGAGAAGGCGGCCCACGAGTGCAGGGTTTCTGGGAGCGCAGAGGACCTTACGGCTCAAACAGATCGGTTTCCATATAAAGATCATAAAGGTTCTAGTCCTGTGCTCATTTTTGGGTGATTGAAGATATTTGAGCCTTATCTCGTCCTTCAAATCCCATTTTAGTAGCTGTTCGCTCATGCCATTTGAACAAAGCATATATTAAGGTTAATAAAGAGGTTAAACATATATCTGTGCCTTGCGGTGATACTGTTTATGGCTACATAAGCAGGGCGGGTTGAGGACCCGAAAACCTCTGTCTGAAGCTCAGGAATAGCTGCTGGATGGTTATGTTGACATCATTAATTCTCCTTATGATTCTGGTCACCGCGGGTTTATCAGGCCCCAGGGGATTTATAATGGAGTTTGTGGAGCCTAATAATGATGCACAACAATTGTCCATAAGTGACAGAAACGCACAACAATTTTGCATTATTTTTAAGATGCATTATGTATTTTAAGCAAGGAAAAAGTCAGTTTTGGGAATATTTCCCGAGTTATTACCATATTTATTAGTCCAGCTTAATTTTCTGACAACCTATTTTGTATCTGTATTGCAAGCATAAAAGTACACAGAGTGTCCGTATTTTCCATTTCTGAAAAGCTAAAATGCCAGTACTGAGGAACAAACAATCCCTGCTGAACCATTTCAAATAAACATAAACAAAATAACCATTTAAAAATCCATTATAGTATTACAGTATCAGGTTATTCAGGTACAAATTACATCCCAAATGTCATCATTTCAAAAAAAATAAAAATAAATCTTTTTAACTAAATGCTATTCATCCTAAATGAATCAAATTTATAACGACATAAAGACATCAGAGTTTGATATTTCTCACACAGTGTTATTTACATTAAATATTTGCCTGACTAACCTTCAACCCTCCCTTACGGATACCTGGGCTGGTTTGGTCCACTGGTAACTGAGTGGGGGGGATATCAATGTTGCTACCTATAGCAGACACCCCGCTGTATCAAGCGCCATGGTATCTTCCAAGCACGTCACTGACGAAATGAAATAACAATACAAATAAGAAAAATCAAGTAACAAACGAGTAATCAAAACTGCCGAGAATGAAACGGAAGCTAGGAAGCCTTTTTTTAACAATTAATCCTAGTAAATCCTAGTATACTATTAAATTAAGGTTTAAATATTTATATCTAGTCTATAACAATATAAAGAGAGAAATATGTTTTTATTGGCTGCTTTATGTCATTACAGCATAATTGTGGTTTATCGTTTCGCAGAAATGTATTGTTTGTCGTATGTGTTTGACATCATCACCTTTAACAAATTTGCACCTTCATTAACAGCAATAGTTATTATTCAGGCATTAGTCATTATTAAAGGTCTAAAAGGAACCGCATCCATGGTGAAGCACAATGGGGCTCCGCAGAAACCGTGCTCTTTGATTTGCTTTTGAAAGCAGAATATCGCCGATGCCCTGAATGGCAAAATAGAAACTGGACAAGAGCTCAAAGGATAAACAGCGAAATACCATTCATTACATTAACAAGGTCCTCTTCAGCGCTGTGAGCAGGAAGAAAGACAGATTGGGATATTTTATGAATGTTAATTGGGCTGAAAAAAATCAGTTGTTGAGCCACATTTTTTTCCCCAAGAATCTTTGAGGAAAATTGCAGATGAAAGGGGTCTGTAATTAATGGCGTTTGGGCCGTGTTGGCCCTTTAAAATAAGGCCTTAATAACTGATGGATTAAAGTTGTCAGGAACACATCCTGTTGCCAAACAGGAGTTAATTAAGAGGCCAGAGCGCGCTCTTCCTTTTACACCGTGGTTATTCTGTGCTGGGGTGCCAGACACTGAACGTGGTGAAATGTTACTGTTTCCCCAGGCTGTCCTGCCAACGTTAATGCAGAGCGTCAGCTCAGGATGGCTATCATTTGGCAGACTCAGAACCTCTGCCGTAACATAAAGGGGACCGAGTTCACCAGAAAACACATTCACATTACAGGCTAAGAGCCATCCAATGATAACCCAGTGTATCCTAAGCTTAAAGGAAATAGCTGTCAGACGATTAAGTTTTAAATCACGATAGATTTTATAGTCTGGGTATTCAGCGTAGAAATTTATGTATTCCAAACACAAGTCTCAAAATAAAGACAGGAATAGATTATTCCCATATTAGTGTCGCATGGGTCAAATAAAACTGCTAAGACATAAAAGCAATTCACTCCACTTTGTCCACCAACAGACTCTTTTTTTCCTCAGTTTTTGACATTGCTCTCAAAACAGAATGTGAATGTTTAGGAACAAAAACATCTCAATCTAAAATCTTTTTGGCGAATGGCTCTAAAAGCAGATGCCTTACAACCACTGAAGATGCGTTAGTAACTGGCAAGGTCCTCATTTTAAGTTTTAGCCTTCAATAAAATAAAACAACTGTTGCAAATTATGATATTTTTAACCTCTGAGCAGTCTGGTCATTTTTAAAAATGAAATGAACCAAGTAACGATGTTTCCATGCCTCTCCCCTCCTTCAGCTTCCCCGTGAGACACTAATGGAATGTTAATTCAAAAATTGTTTTTAGCTGTGAATTCTGGGATGCTATGCAACATCACAACCAAAGTTCTCACATTGTTTACAACCTGGAAGGAATACTCTAGGTCTCTACTAAAAAAAGTCACTCATATTATTTTCTCATCGGGGTCTCAAAATTAACGTGTCCAGTAAACGCAATCAAACATATAGTAATGCATTGTGACTTTACAATTGACAGTAACACGTTACGTTTACATATTTTATCCAAAGTTACATACAAGTCACGCAAATGTGCAGTCATGCAGTCAACTAGGTAATAGTGCATCCAACGAAAGCTCAGGTATGAGTGTAAGCAGGATAAGAGCAGGATGTACTTCTGTCAAACCAGGAACCTCATAAGACTATTCAAGAACCAGAAATGCAACATATGAACATTCAGGGAATGTTGGAGGCATCGGGATTTAGAGGAATTCATGGAACAGAAGGGTCTTCAGGTGCTTCTTGAAGGTGGAGAGGGAGTCAGTTGACCGGATGTGGTTCAGCAGTTCATACTACCATTCTGGGACCACACAAGAGAACTGTCTGTAGTGACACTTCTCATGTGCTGCCGGGAGCTCTGAGAAATGTTGGTTTGCTGACTGAAGGAGATGAGGCGGGATATAGGTCTTGAGGAGCCTTTTGATGGAGATGTGTTCCTGTTCATTGATGGAGCCACAAGCCAGCACCAATAGGGAGCCAAGAAGAGAGACAGAAGACGTTAACGTGTTAACTTTGACAGCCCATACATATACTGTATGTCTCTGTGTGTATTTATAGGACCAGTCAAAAGTCTGGACACGCCTACTGAAAATCATTTGTTTTTCAACAAGATAATGACCCTAAGCACATTTTGAGGTTATGTAAGTACTGTTATTAATTAATAATTAATAGTAAGTACTATTATCCTGTGAACAAGGAAAGAGGAGTGCTGCAACAGACAACCCAACCCCCACAATCCCCCGACCTAAACCCTACAGATTTGATTTGGCATGAGTTGCTTCGAAGAGTAAGAGCAAGGTAGCCAACTTTTGCCCAGAACTTCAGGAAACTCCTTCAGGACTGTTGGAGAAACGTTCCAGGTGGCTACAAATGGAAGCTGGCTGAAAGAATTCCAATAGTCTGCAATGCTGTCATTGAAGCAAAGGGGGGCTATTTTGAATAGACTAAAATATGAGAAAATTTCGAGATCCTGAACAGTCCTCTTGGTCGTTGCAACATTTGATATGTATTATTTCATTGCCTGGGGCCATAATGCTAACATCCAAGGTTCCTATAAGCTATAAGGGGGCTTATAAGGTGAATAACACAGCTAAAATAGAGGGAAATGTATTACAAGCAGGGGTGTCCAAACTTCTGACTGGTACTGTATATATATTCTCTCTATGTAGGTTGGGACACTTTGCCAGCTAAGCAGAGTAGAAGATGGATGGATTTATGTAACCGTTCAGATACAGTATCTATACAGCACACTGATACAGTACATTCCCAGTTATGCTAAAAAAAAATCAATTATTTTACCGCTTTTTTCATTGTTTTTCTTATAAAAAGTGTCAATTTTGGTCAGTGAGAAGTCTTTGAGCCTAAGTTTTTAAATGATCAGTAATGGGCCAAAAGACTTCTGCAGCTGTCTCTAGGGTTTTAGCTAATGAACGACCTGACACATCGATAATAAAATATGGGCGAGCAGCCTGTGACGTGGGCTTTGGACATATTGTGATCAATGCTGCGCTTTATAAAAATCACCTGAGAGTTTAAGAAAAAAGACTCTCTGAGAAGCAGTAATGTGAGCATAAAACCTGGACGCGCTCATGGACATCTGCCTGCCGTTAATGTTGCGAGGGAATAAGGGAGAGGCAGAACGTGCTTCGGGGAGGGGTAAATTTAGGAGCGGCGAGCTTCTCCGCTAGTGGTAATATCTCAGGATCTGGGATGCCATTGATTCAGAATGTTAAGTAGGGGCCACGCGCAGTGCAGGAGTCTCGGACCATTAGAGATTTTTCCAGGCCAGTGTAATGTCAGCGGTCCAGCTGTATAGTGTTACTGTCGGATGTTGACGGAGCGTGGCAGGGAGTACTATTGGACCTTGGAGTTGTTAGCGGAGATGTTCTCCAGTACTTGGGAAAGCCCTGTAACTCGACCCCGCTCGACCTGGAACATGCTTCATTCTAAAGCCCACACCGCTGCTTTCCCGGGCGTCTCGCTGTTCCCACTGCTTGCGAGCTTCCACTGCGCGTAATTTAAATAATTCATCTGATGGGATGGATTGCATTGCAAGGAAATTAGATTTCCTGTGTGTTTCTGAGTCTGTAGAAAAATGCGAGTAAACAAAGAAGTGTCCGGCTCACGGGACACATGATTGTGTTCGCGGTTAAACGGTCTGTGTGTCTCCTGGTTTCATGCATTATCGACTTTCTCATATCACAAGCTCACATGCTCTTAGAAACCTGTTTCCAACCTGCTAACTGCTGTATTTAATGTTCAGCCGGCGCTCTACGAAATTAACACCAAATGCCTGTTTACAGGGAACAACACTATGGCACAAAATACACACTGGCTACCCATATTTCCTAGACATTTAGCAGACATGGAGCCATGGCGATTTTTATTACCCAAGGGTAGAATGAGGAGTCATAACAGTTTAGCCACAGAACATGTGTGCTTTGCACACCAGAGTATCATAAACATGCCGCAGTTAGCGCTAGCCTGACAATAGCACTGTGTTTCACTCTCTAGTGCACTCTTCCACGCTCCAGTGCTGTGAAAGGGTAAACGTAGCTGTGGGAAAGAGTTGTGCTATCACCGTAAGACCACTTCCATCTGTATGACCTGCCTTTTACCCATTTATACATCATCAGCCCTCCCGATGACCTTTTAAGTTTACGGAGCACACATTAGACTGTTACATAATAAGCACATCAGGATAATGTCCCATATACGCCTCGTGTGTATGAGTTGGAAAGAGAGATGATGATGCCGCGAACATATTTATTTCCATGCACTGCACATTAATCATAACCCAGAACCGAGGTGAGTGCTTAGCTATTTTGAATATCATGAAATATCACCGTCTGGTTGGTTTATGCAGGTTTGTGAATGCATGGCTTGTTCGTTGGGTGAGACCAAATCAGTGAATCCAAAAGGCAGCAGAGTGTAAGGTTCCGAGCCCCTCCTTGGCCAGGAACCCTGGCCAGACGAGGCAGAGCGGAACCACACGGAGGGCAGATGTGCCGAGCAGTCTGGAGTGACTCTACCAGCCTGCTGACGTGTTTTTTAAGCAGGAGGTCCCAGCAGGTTCGAGTGTGACCAACTGGATCAGAGTGCCAGTCTCATAACTGGCCAATTCTCCATTGTGAAATGGCGCCAAGCTGGCACGCGTGCAGGCCTTGTGTCGAGCTGGGGCGTGCCAGCCTCACAGTGCTGCACCATGATTCCAAATAAACAGCAATGCTTATGAGAGACCGCAGCGTTACACAAAGCAGTATTACTAAAATAAGCCTTTTTAGGGGATGCATAGGGATTACAACAGAACAGTCTGAAAGATAGGTATTCAACAGAAAAATTTAAATCATGTGTCTGCGGTTCCAAATGAAATTCTGAAATTTCGAATGAAATTCTGAAATACCGAATGTCATTCTTCAGCACACAATTTCTTGGTGCCTAATCAATGGAACCACATAACACAACAGGTCCTGTCTATTTCTAAATTCAATACATTACTGTTTTTTTGGTACTCTCATTGGTTTGGCTTTCATTGCTATTCACCATATGGCCCAACTCCCTTAGAATGGCTAAACATCACTACCATATAATAGCTTCTTGACTGCAGTTTAATCAGATAACAGAGACTGAGTCTCATCTGTTGTGCAAATTATCCTTTATATGCTTGGCATATAATGGATGTTTGATTATATAGTTCCTTCTTACAGACAACATTTAAGAGCTTCCAGACTAATATTACATATTATGCGATATTATTGCACAATATGATACCATCTAGGAATCACTTGATAAATTGTTAGGTGTCCTTTTCATGTTACGTTTTAATCAAACACCACAATCAGTTGAAAAACTCATAAAGAGACCCAAGCAGCACTGTAAAGATGGACAGAAGTACATTGTGATGACCGGTAAAGGCCATAAATATGGTTTAGAATGAACGAGCATCAGCACCACAAAGGCTACCTTGGTCTCAACCAATAAAAACAGTGCAAAAACAAATATTTCATTTTATTTATTATGTAATTTATTTATTCATTATATTAAAAAACATGCACACTGCCTGTTACTGTGGGTAGGAATGTTCTGCCCTATCAAAGACTGGTTTAAGCTGTTTCCCATGGGGCCTGTAGGTCTCGCATCTGTAGGCCAGCCAGTGATGGCACTGTGGATTTCATTTTAAAACCTCGCTTCTTTCCATCCATAATTATTATACCATTTAAACGTTTGAAAATCAGGAATTCATCCTCTGCACAATGTTTATTTCATTAATGGCAACATATGACATACAAATGTCATTCTTAGTCTTTGAAAAACAAACAAAATTGGCATACTAACAATGACTGGCCAATTTTAAATGATTGTCAACTGAGTGAAAGCGTCATCCATTCTGCAGAAAGGTCCTCTGTTCCCTTTATGAGCTCAGGACACAAACGCTTTTGTATCCCGCGATCAGACACCGAGATGTTGCCATCTTTTTACCCTTTCACGTACATCTGAGGGAGTTCTCCAAACCAGCCTTAAACACCACAGCGCTTGCCTGATATCGCATCACCGGTGCTTCTCGTCTCACGTCTCCACTGGCTTGGAAATTGCCCCCACGTGAATACGACAGCTGTGCAGATGCTTGCGGTCCCCATCGCGGCTGCTGCTCCCGTCTTCCATCCTTTCACCATATTCATGGAATTAACAATAATCATCTTTCTGACATCGCCGTGCTGTAAATTTCGTGCCGTATGTAAAACATGACGAAAGGGGCCGTAAATCATACAGAAAACGCCGGAGACGAGTGCGACGTCGGTGCCGGGGGGGGGGGGGGGGGCCCTCAAACGGCAGCGGACGTATGCCTCCTCGCAGGGGCCCGAAACCAGCTTCTGGCGCTCCTGCTGAAGAGGAGTTCCGCACTGCCCTCACGCCGCACCCCGCATGCTTCAGGCGCAGGCTCTAATGGCCGCAATCAGAATATAGGCTACATTATTAGTGCTAATATTGATTTAGCACCATGTTTTCTGTGACTGTTGATGAGGAGATAAGTCAAGAGTGGGGGGGAGGGGGGGCTCAGGAAAAAAAATCCACTGTCAGCCCACGTTTGACGGGGAAAGTAAATATGCTAAGTAAATATGAGAATAAGAGACTTTGGGACACTCCTGCCATAAACACGCAGCTGTGTGAAGGTGCAGTGTAAACATATTAATCAGTGTGAGGCGCTATGGGAACGGCGTCTTATGAGGAAGGCTTGTGTTGTGTGTTTAAGGACGCGTCAGATGGCAGCTGGTCACACGCCTTTAAATAATGGCGTCAACCGAAGGCTTGCCACCGCTGGCCCTTTTCAAAGCGGGGGCACGGCAGGCTGAAGCTTTATTTCGGGCGCTCTAGTTATCAGGGGACGTGGCGGGAATTATTAACCGCGGCCACAATGGAAGTTCAGCACGCTGCCTGGCAATCTGCACCCCCCCCCCCCCCCTGCACGTTGTTGTGACTGCATATCACATTGTAAAGGGTAAGCCTTACCAGGGGCTATGTGTTAGTCTGCGAGGGAAATATCAGGGAGGCTTTTTGTCATTTGACAAAATTGGTTTGAGGAGAATCAAACTGACTCCTTTTTTTTCCTCTACAGAAAAGATACATGTGGAGTTGGCCGTCTCATCCTGCCTATTTCGCCCCCTGTCTTTGGGAGGACCTCACAGCAGGCCATCCCCTGTGTCTCTATTAGGGGCAACTTGGCATGTTGGATGAGTAAATTGGCTGGATGGGGGTTTCAGTGGGCTTAGCCGCCATGCTGGCGCAACACGCCTGCGCTTCTGCTGGATAGGAGCGCCGCCAGCTCCGCGACCCTTCAAAGCCGCGTGAGATGCTGCCCGAGGCAGCAGCTGTTTCCCCGCGGGAGTGAGGGAATTCAGATCTCGCGGTCATTAGTGAGAGGCGCTGTTCTGGGCCAGGCGTCAGCGCCTGACAGCCGCCGGTCCTCTTGCCATCCTCGATGTCGCTTTTTTTCCACCGGACTTAACCCTAGGAAGAGCCATTCTTAGGCGACATGCCACCGGGCACCATACTGTCGGTGGCATCCTGTGTGGAGGTGCTGCTTCCTGGTTTCCCCATTTGATGGGAGATTATGAAATATAGATATATTCATATATGTAATGGGGAATTCTTCTGGAAAATTCAGTAACTGGAATTTTTTTTCAGTATCAGTTGTGCAGTTTATAATTCAGATTTTGTTTTGGTATATATATATATTTTTTTACCAATTCCTGTAACCCTGTAGCAGATAAGTTGCTGCAAGATGGACGAAGGATGGTTGGATGGATGCATGGAGGTACGGATGCATGGATGGATGGATGAATGGATGGTTGGGTGGATGCATGGACGGACAGATGGAGAGGAAGAACAATGACCTCATACAGAGGAAGTCAGATAATGAGCAGTGCATCAGTGTCGTCAGCACAATGCCATGGGAAAAAAGTTTTTTTTATAGAAAAACAAAAATAAAACCATAACGCGCTGTATCAGGCACGGCATCCGGGGTATCCCTGCTTCGTGCCCTGTGCTTCCGGGGATAAGCGCTTATGGAAAAGCCATGGATCGACGGAATAATTGTAATAGCGTCGTTCTGCATGAACTTTTTAATAATCCGCCCGCGCTGGCATTCGGGGGCTCATAAGCAGGCGTGTTTTTTTTTTTCTGGCAAACGCAGGGTGCAGCACAGGATGTAAAGCACATTAGCGAGCGGATGGGTTGTATTTTTGGTGCACAGTTTAAATAACATGGGGTGACACGGTGGCTGCAGGTACGCCGAGAGCACATCCTCAGGTGACAGTAGCCAGCCAGCAGCTCCCCCCGCTTCCCTCCTCACCCACATTGTTAAACGGGCCTGACGTGGGCTGCCCGGCCATTACTCGCCGCGTCGCCCGGCTAATTTGTGTGCTCTTACAAGTACAAAGATGTCAGGCCGGAGCCGTGGGCTTACCTTAGCCTCCCCCGGGATCATTAATCCTTTGGCTGGTGTCGGCTCTGCACAGCTTCTCCTGGCACATAGAGGTGCCAGCAAACTGCTGTTTGGGCTTATTTTTTCCCTGCATTCACTTTGTGCTCCGGTCTACACTCATCGGCAGGGAAACATACCTGTATCCTAATAAAAGACGGCTCTGCTACAAGGCAAGAAGAGAAGGATGGATAGAACTAAACAAAGCAGGTTCATTATAGTATTACCCACATGAATGACAAATAATATGTCTCCTGAACTTTATATAAAGTGTCCAACCCCAGCCCTCAATACTGAAAGTAGATGCCAGCTTCTGTGACCATATTACTCATAGCAAGCCTACTTAGTTTGCTACAAAACTCTACAAAACTGTGGAGTATTATTTGCAATAATACTCCACAGCACTCTCTGCAGTACTTTACAGTATTCTGTACAATACTCCACAGTACTCTCTGCAATACTCTACAGCATTCTTCATTATTCTCCAGTACGCTCTATAATGCTCGCTACAGTATTACTCAGTCACTGGTGGTTACTGGGAGCCATTCTGCAGAGCATAAGGTGGGGTACCACCTGGGGAAGACATGTCTCCATTGCAGGACACTCACACACGGGCACAGGGAAATCCCAGGTTAAGACAGCTAGTAAAGACTCCTCAAGGGCAGTGCAGGGGGCAGATGGAAACCTACTCTAGAGCTCTGAAGAGACAACATCACTCAGCCACCAGACCACCCCTATAGAGAGTCTGGGTAATAATAATGCAAGACCTTGGAGGTCATAGGGAGCTGGACTGTGTCTCAACATTTCCAGCAGAAGATGACAAAGGCTGCTTACACTGAATCCAGAACATTACAGGAGGACACTGTACTTAGAGCCTTAGGAATAGATACTATCCATCCTGCTCAGGGTTGTGGGGGAGCCTGGATCCTCTCCCAGGCAGCATGGTGTGCACTCTGAACGGGAAGGTGGCCCATCACAGGGCACATGCACACACTCACACACCGGGGGTAATTTACAGGCACCAATTAGCCAAAACTTCATGTCTTTGGGCTGCGGGAAGAACCTTAGTAGCCGGCGGAAAGGCGTGCAACACGGGGGGAGAGCGTGCAGACTGCAGACACTGAGTGGGGGTGGACTTCAAGCCCCACAGCCCCAGGAGGTGTGAGGCACGAGGGCTGCCCGCCGAGCCACAGTGCCGCCCCCTGGCAGAAATACAGTCTAGAAAATGCTAAACACACTGTTTTGTCAGGAATATGATTCCACCACTTCTCAGGAAGCACAAATCACAGCAGGTCAAAGCTGAGATGATTTCGGGAGCCGCCGCCTTGTAATCGCCACAGAACAAGTGGCGAAATTGGCGCTAAAGGTCATCGGCGAGCTGTAATAACTGCTGCAGGTTCCTTTTTTGTTCTTTGGATTTCAGGGCCAAAAAAAAGATAAATAATCTTTTCCATTTTATTTATACAAGGGCTGACTTTTGCAAAGAAAGAGGTTTGGGAATTAAGATACGGATAGTGTCCGAAAGTCTGCTGCTTATCCTCAAAACAGCAGCGTCCATCCAGAAGTCAATTATAATATTGATCACGGGCTGAAAATTATGGAAGATGATTGTAAAGAAATATGGGTATTGGGCGTATTTAAGTCATACAAGCATAAAACACTGGAATTCATTCAATGGTACATTCATTTTTTATCATACATTAACCCTCTAGTTATTTTCCCTTAAAAAAACACGTTTCTGCATTGAATTTGAGGCCAATGCAACACATAATCTTTATAAGTAAACGACTCTTAGCACTACCCAGTAAGACGCCGCATCCTCACACCACAGTTGCCATAGAGAGAGAGAGAAAAAAAATCATTAAGGGTTTTTTTTGCACTGAAAAATGTAAGACGATAAACGGCAAAAGCTGAAAGTCAGAACGCCCACAGCACCCCGACGGCCGCCGTCTTTGTTACGCTAAGTGCGCGCCGTTCGCCTGGAAGCGATCGACACTCACCTCCCGGCGTTTCCTCGGGTGGAGGAAGTTGTGAGCAATTAACTCCGGCGCGGAGATTCTCACCTCTGCTGCGACGCGCTGCTCTGTCCGTGTAGTGGCAGCCCGGCCTCTTCCATTGTTAATGCGTACGACGCGCTCCTATCTAGCACAAAAATCGCCCGATTTATTTTACTAGCTATTTGAGATAAACAAGGCCGGCTAATCTCTTTCGGGAAACTATCTGGCATATCATTTAAAACATTTCCTTATAGATACAGGAACTGCTGCTGTTACCCTATTTTTTTTTATTAACGTGAAAGAATTTCTATTTGTAATATTAAGCATTAAGTTTCAACCGTCTTAATATCTCTTCTAAATTTCACTTCTGTCTAGCAGTCGTGGTTTTATATATTGCATTTTTTTACAGTCGAAATTTACGTTGCCATTTTAATAAAATACAACACTGACGCATTGATATCTGCAGCAAATTGTGCTTATATTACGCTACAATTAATTTTATTTGGGAAAGTACGATCTTTTTGCCATTATGCGTGCTTACATTACAAAACTGATTGGACTGCCGTTTTCCTCCCCGATCGTTACCACACCGGGTGTTAAGTGGCACTTTCACTTTACTCAACACTTTGAGCCATTATCTTTGGTGACAAGGCACATATACCTGTAGAGATGACCCCGCGAGCTCTAAAAAACCTCACACCTCATGTAAAGCCAGCCCTTGGTAGCAACAGTAAAAGTTATTGATGTCATGTATCTAAATGAAAGCAGCCACACTTTAGTCATCCAATGGAAAACTGATCTCTGACTCCCTCCTAGCAGGAAAAAAAGTGAACTTGGACGGACCCTCAGTAAACTATATTGCTGCCTAAACGCGTCAGTTATGCCCTGCGCTTTTACAGCAAAGATGACTTTAACGTGCAGAGGAATGCATTCCAGTCAGATAACCTGTCCCCGCGATTTCGCTTTTTAAAAAGCTCTCCCACTGTTTATCGATCATAGCATGTCAGTGAAAAGCAATGTTTACGCCCGACACTGAACACGATCACGCAGCAATCTGCGTTTTGACTTTGCTTCTTGCTCCTGGGGCAGTACATTTAAGGAAAAATCTTAACTAAAACCTTCGCGAAGGAGTTTAACACACGCCAGGTTAGGCTCCTCTCCGTGTGCACATACCATCGGTCATCTCCGAAAGTGATTTGATTAACCTTTTGATTAACACGGAGCATTATTAGCGTTCTGGGCTGCGGGCCCCGCTGTAACCCTGATAAGCGATTAGAAGACGGATGGGTAGATGGATTATTTGTGTTCCACAGCCTCCTATTTAGGGGGAGCCGTCTCTTACCCTTGTGCTTTCAAATCCCATTGCAGCCGCAAGCTTTTTTTTATTTTAACAGTATCTCTCGGCCATGTGTATGCAGGCAAAGTTATTATAAGGGGATTCACATGACTTAATATATATTTAGTGCAGGATAAATGTACTCATAAATTTAATGCAGTAGACATACTGTCCAGACGTTTTGTCTGTTTCTTTTTTACACAAGATTTGCAAAAGAAATGCAGCCTCGAGGGGTGGGACGGGGGGCGGTTGAGGATGGATGGAAGGATAAGCAGTAATATTCTGATAAACTGTTTGCACTGTTTTTTTTCACTATTTCCGGG
Source organism: Paramormyrops kingsleyae (assembly GCF_048594095.1). Lineage (NCBI taxonomy): Eukaryota > Metazoa > Chordata > Actinopteri > Osteoglossiformes > Mormyridae > Paramormyrops > Paramormyrops kingsleyae. The sequence continues at coordinate 6,103,615 of NC_132811.1, forward strand.
GGTTTTTGTACAAAGACCCAACAACATGCTGATCTTAAAAGCAATGAAAGTTTCCTTTCCATTTAAGAGTTACAGTTCCTCCTTCTAGCGCTTGAAGCGAAAGAGAACCTTGAGCGTGCGGGAGAGACAGAGGGGGCTCCGGGGAACCTTTACCTCACACTGCTGCAAGAAATAGTGAGGGCTAGAGGTTGGGGGGGTAGGGTCGTGGCGGTGTGTTGGGGGGGGGGGGTAGGTTTGATGTAATGCTCCCAGCACTTCGGCTCCAGCCTGTTGATAAGTAGCGACGCTCACGAGGACGGGGAAAACGAGGGGGGGTGGGGGGGTGCGCGAGATGAATGTGATTGGATCGCCGGCCGACCGCGGCCTCTCCCATCTGTCTCGGAGTCTGCCATCCCATCTCGCGGGCGGCGGGAGGTAATTGGGTTCATTGTTCTCACCGCAGGATCCCCCGGATTGAAAGCTTCATTATCTGGATAACCATGAATGTAAATGAGGCGCATGTATACAGCGGGGTAATGGGAAAAAAACAGATAATCGCTTGCCACTCCCTGCACTCTTAACACCTCTCCCCTACGCCCCCCCCCCCCCCCCGTACCTACCAGCACTCTCTCCTCCTGCCGTCACCGTGACAGCGCGGGGGTGGCTCGTGTGTGTGTGTGTGTGTGTACGTGCGTATGCGTGTTTACGAGCGGCTCGTTCGACTCGCGCTCGGCCGCGCGCAGGAAGCCCATTTCCCCCGCGCCGGCGCGCTTCCCGAAGGAACCGCCTATTTCCGAGCGCGTGGCGCTGTCCACGGGCATTGCCGCGGCGCCGACACCGCTCACGCCGAGCGAGCACCTGTGACCCAAAAAGGGAGCGATTATGTTTTATTACGCGGCTCTAGCGAACGATGTCTGCCCGCCGTCAGCGTCTCCCCCCCCCCAAATCTTCGCCTGGGCCTCGGTCGGCAAACGGTTAAAGGCGGCGCTTTCCGAAAATAAACACGGGCGCAGGAGCAGAGTGAAGCCGCGCTCAGATCCTCCGGCAAATCCTCCAATTAACCGCAGATGTGATCTGCATCGGAGATTACTGCAATTTAAGCGTGTTAGGAGAGCGGCCTAAGCCTGCTCTCTGATGGATACCGCGCTTTTCAATTTGCTCGCCGACGGTGACCGGCGCGTCGGCGACGAAAGCGCGCGTTAATGCGCGCTCCCGTGTTAAGCCTGTCTGCCGTCCTGCCGTGCATTTTCATTGTAAATGGGCATCATCGGCACTGATGCGGCATTACAGCGACTCGGCCTGAAATGATTCATGGGGAAGCTAAGGTGGACCTCCCCAAGGACCGAATCCCCGTAGCCTGGGTGACAGCGGCAGTCAGATAGCGTTTATCCCCCCTGAAGGACGTTTCACCTTCGGAAGCCCGATAACAAACAGGCAGCTGGATTTTTTTTTTTACTCTAGCAGTAGTTAGTCAATCAGACCGTAGCTCTTAGTCTCAGTCTTAGTCTTACCAGTCTTGATCTCAACACGTCTCAGCTCGTGGGGGGGATTGCAGACGCGACCGGTGTGTGTGTCCCAGCCAGGCTTCCGTTCTTGCATCTTACTGGAACGGATTTAGCTAAATACCTGCTGTAAATCGCGTGCGACACGCGGGTCTGTCTGCCAGCTCGGCTGAAGACGGGGGCCCATGCGAGAGATCTTTGTGAGGGATACAATTTGTGATAAGATCAGTTCCAGTTTATTGTTGCTTTTTCAAGGATAATCTCCGTTCGGAGACACTTTAGTTTTTTTCCTTTCTGATGACATTTGTCATCGTGTGAAACCTCCCTCAGCCTTCTTCATATGGTCTAATTAATTAGAAGTGTAACATTAATTCCTTCCCTGAATTATTTATAAACGTCCAGGTAATAGGCTTAACCATACCTGCTATTGTAGAATCCTACTTTCTTCGAAGTCAAGTCCAGATGCCACTAAAACATCACTGAAAAAAGTCATAACTATACATATTTTGCCCAATATGTAATTCTGAAAAAAAATGCTGATTGAAAATTAGAAGCAGTAACAATTTAAGACAGTTTACACTGCAGTGGCTCATTCATGAAGCTTTCCCTGAGATGTCCACAGTTAAATATTCTGTATAGCTGAAGTTCCATCATATTGATCACCTAGCATTCTCATTCTAGTATGTTTTGCAGATCTATTGCTATTGTGATTTTTTAAAATCGGCTCTCAAGACCCATTCGGATGACAGTGAACAATAACTGGTGTTTTATCTAACTTGGAATGAATGTCTTTGATAAGAAGTATTTCGTTGAACAAAGATCACTGCATCAATATACCCGTGTTTAAGTTTGTATTTATATTGAATGAAAAGGCACAAACTCTAGCTTAGATAATGTCATGGCTTCTTGTTAGCAGATGGCTGGAACAGTTAGGGATCTCATTAGATCAACCATGCGTTGTCAGTTCCTTCTACAATCTTTTATTAACGCTGCATCCCCGTAATAGCGTGACACCTAGGGAGAGGGGAGAGGGGAGCGCACACACGGGGGGGGGGGGGGGGGGGGGTGCGTTTGGGCAGCACTTGGGTCCTACTGGGAAGGCACTGGTGCTACTTGCGTCGCAATTAGCCAAAACTTGCCCGCCTCACAAAAAAAGAAATGCACTTGGCAGTACGAGGAAACGGAATAAATCTCCATCCAGGGGGATGTGCATATATATTGATGAGGCGTTGAGTGGGGCTTGGAGTGGGCTGGGGTGGGCAGATTTCGTGTTAGCAATTTCTTTTTATTAGTATTATCTTTAATGGCACAAAAGTTAAATGGACCATGCTCTTAGTGGATGAGAGGTGAACTCCTGCCCTGCAGCCCTGAGTCAATATTAATGCTTTATGGGTTTTTAAAAGAGACTATAAATGAAATTTTATTTATGGTTAAAAGCAAGAGGGTGATAATAACAAGCGGTGTTATTATAATATAAATAATGATATGTGCTCTGCCTCTCCTGCTTGCCCAGCTAGCAGGGGCTGTAGGGCGAGGCGTGGCGACGTCCTCTGGGTTTGTCACTGCACACGGATTTGCGGGGGGGGGGGGGGGGGGCGTCGTTTGCCGGAGTCGCCCAGGGAGGCAAGACAGGCCCCATTTGGTGCCGTTCTCACCTTGCCGCCTCCCCATGCTGTCAGGGCTGCCTGCCCTCTTTTCTTCCTGCACTCTCGTCCAGCTGCTTGCCGTTAATTTGCCGTAAATCTCTGTCGCCAACTCCTTTGCCGGCTCCATCCGGCTTCACACACGCCGCTCGTTCCCTGCCTTCATAATGGCTATTTATAACCAGCACCGGGTGCGTTCTTCGTTCTTGCAGCTCCCTCCGCCTCTCTGGCCGCTGTGTGCCATCTGATTGGGTTAACATTTTATTGTACGTAAGGCCCTTAACGTGATGCGTGCTTCTTCACTGTGTGCAATTTATCAGGATTCAGTCTTTCCCCTCCTTGCACTCTTGGTTGCCACAGTTTTTTTTTTGGTGAAATATATTCATATATATTTAGCACATTTAAAATTAAGCAGTGTTTCCCAGTGCCGTCCTCAGGGACCTGCAAGACAGTCCACTTTTTTGCTCCCTGCCAGGACCTGCAAAAATGTGGATTGTCTGACAGGGAATTGGGAGCAATAACGTGGATCATCTGTGGGTTCCCGAGGACCGGGCTGAAAAAGACTGATCTAAATGAAGGATACATCTTTTCAAAGATCAGGAAGTACATTGTAATGTGTATATCAATAGAATAACACCTGCCATTTAGTGGTGATATAGTGCTTGAGTTGTATGAGATCCTGTTTTCCCAGATTACTGTTTTGGTGATGCCCGTGTGATTATCGCTTTCGGTCAAAATGCACAGAAAATAGTTAAAGCATTCGACACTCATTAAGACACCAGCGTAGGAGTGTTTATGGACACGACTGAGAAACTGACGCCATTGCTAGACTCGTGCTTCGATTTGTTAAAGGACCAGGGCTAAATGAAACATAGGCCCGGTTTTCCGCAGTACGAACGCGGCTGCTGTGGCCTTCGGTGGTTGGTGTACGCGCGGTGCGCCTGTGAACACTGCTGGCCGGCATCCTTTTGCAGTTACGCGCCGTGATTTTTCACCTGTGTATCGTTCCACCAATAGAGAGGATGGAGACAACTGAAGAGCCAAGAGGGATGACTTTTAAAGGAGCCAAAGCCGATAAACGCTGGGTCTTTAAGGGCAATGAGAGCCTTGAAGCTGTGCTTCAGGGTGCGGAACAATGTAAAATAATCCCCTGCTCCCTTTGAAGTTTACTTTATATCTAAATGTGGAGGTATTGCCTCTTTTGACCCAAGGACAACAGGAAGTGAAGGCTGAAAAAAGCAAAAGCTGAAAAAACATTAAGAATTTAAACCATCTTCACTAATATATTCGGCAAGATGCAACTAATGAGTGGAGCTTGCTGACGGTCCAACAGAAGATTTAAGAAATCAGCTTTAGATTGTTTGTGTTCTCGTTACTTGTTAAATCAGTCTTTGTGTACTTTCCTATTCTCTGGCACTAGTTCGATATAAAACGGCTGGACATGGTGTTAGAATGAGTGAAGTTTAAACTCAAATAGTGAGCGTACAGATCTCTATTTAGCCATCATTGCACAATGAACTGGTGCCCTTTCGAATCAGGTATGAAAAAATAAAGCACCTTTAAACAGTTTTAAAGAGTAGTTTACAGCATCTTCCATTTCAGGCTATTTCATGCTTGCTTGATTCGTGCAGTATGGGACATGTTCTACATAACAGTTTGCTGTCAATCAGACGCTGCTGTTGGTCAATTAAAATGATCCTATTTATAGCTTCTCTTGCGTCATGAGGTGTGATCGCAGTCTTGGCCAAAAAAATCTTAACCGGTCCCCTAATAATGCTCCAAACATTTATTAAGTGTCTCAGTTTCACACAAGTTAATTTATACTTAATGCCGGCAGTGAAATGTGACTAAATTTAAAAAACTCATTCTACTTGGATCTGTATATATTCATTCCTGTAAATATATAGTTTTTTGTGTGCATATAAGTGAACAACCACCAACGTAAAATCTCTTGTATGTGCAAACCTGTTTGGCCAGCACGAAATGCAAAGCAAGACCTTTTTGAGATGTTGTAGAGCTCAGTATAACAGATTTATGGGAGATTTTTTGCCATTTTCATCATTTTTTTGTGGGGGAGAATTTGCATCAGCCGTGACTGTGGAAGGAGGAGAGAAGAGGGCTCAGAGTCACAGAAAAGTCCAAAAGACCACCCCTTTTCAAAAGTAATGGATACTAAACTGGTGTAACCATGCTTTTAAAGGCTCTGAGTGCTTTGGAAAGTGCTCAAAATGGAAATAGAAATCACTTTTCTCAATCCCAGGACCTTGAACTGTTTTCTGAAAGAGAGGAAAATGGAATCCTCAGTCTTTCATGCCTCAGAATTCCTTGGCCAGCGGCGGCCAGCTCCCAGTTCTCTCGCCGCGCGTTGCTTACTCCCGGCCACTCTCTCTAAGCCGGGGTCGCTCGACTCTGACCACGGCACAGAAACAGATTGTTGAAAGCCCAGTCCAAAGATAAAAGCGCGGCGATGCTCGAATCCATACTCCAACTGTACCCACACATTCAACAGCTACGTGACCAAGCAAGACAAGAGCTCTTGACACCAGCAGTTGCCTGTATGAAAGCATATCTTTCTCATCTCTTCCATATCCCTTGTTCAGTTATACATCTGCCTCGCCCTGTACCAGCTAAGATTCAGCCTGTGTGTTTCAGCCCCCCCCCCCAACTCAGAAGCAAAATATCGTGATTGGAGTGTCATTATTTTTATATTAATCCTTATCAATTTAAAATCACGAGCATGAACTCGCCTTGCTGTGTTCTGTAATACAAAATGAAAAACGTTATCAGACAGTGAACTTTATTTATCGTAGATGAAGAATGCGGCTTTACGCATCCCGTGCTATGCGAGGAGCAAAAAAATGACCTTTTGTGATGATTCTGGTTTATCTGACCTTTCTGGATTCTGCGGCACGGATGTACATCGGCGTGTATTTCCTTCATCGCCACGGATTTCACCTCATCTTCACCTTTTAGCTTCCGTGTGTCGTCAGACTCGCCTTTGAAGGCTCCTGGACGTACCTGTTTCTCGTAAACAGGATGAAAGACTTTGTAAGAGTTTGGTGGGGGAAGGGGGGGGGGAGCCTGAATGCAGCAGCACTGACGTCCTTATGGCCGCTCTCCGTAACAGCACCCCCCCCCCACAGTCCCATACGAGGCCGCTGTGCGTTCACTCCAAGGACTTTTTCACCGACCATATTAATTAATGTTTTTGTTTTTCTGCGCACTGAGAGCAGCCCTTTGTGTGCTTGGCAATTATGGAAGACAAATAAAACCCAGTGTCCATGACGCTGTAGTGTACACTCACAGAGCACAGTGTTTAAATGTACCGCATAAAGTCATATCCGGCCTAATTATCATCTGGCACTAATCTGTAAATAAATAAAATGTAAAGTAGGCGTACAATATATTCCTGATAGGCTAATAATTAATGTCATCATTGCTCTTATATTTGGGACACATTTTGTTAAAAAAAACAAAAACAAACAAAAGCAGTATAATTAAAGCAACAGTCCATATTTATAACTGCTTGCTTGCTGTTCGTTTACTTTACTTGATAACTATGATTTATACGTGTTAACAGTTGGACAGGCAAGTTAAAGTAACTAGTTGGTTACTAAGGACATTGGCATGTGGATGGTGTGATAAATGAAGGCGACTTGAGGCTAGTGATCTCAAAACAGTGGGGAGTCAGTGTTAATCTTATACATTTCCTTTAATAAATGGATCTCCATCCAAATATTCTGATTGTGTATCAATATTGTGGAATTGTGTCTTTAGCAGTAGTCATTTATTAATGGCATTTTAATGATTCTTTTGTCTGTATATGGAATTACAGGATACAGTTTTCTTTATGATTACAGGTTTAGTTTTCTAAATCAGAGCGATGCAGTTTCAACAAAAAAGGTTCAAGGGAGCAATTTTTAAATAATTGTTGTCGACTGAGTCCAAATAAATATGATTTGCCCTCGCTCTCAGCATCACAGCATTTTCCCTGTTGGAGCCTGGATGCACCTACAGTGTGTATGTCTTTTTTTTTTGTTGATGGTACATAATGGCACCATTAGCTGCAAGCAGCTCCTCCATGGCCACCTGTACTCCTGTCTCCTCCATTCTGGAAGCCCACAGAGCTGCCGCTCTGGCCCCGGGCTGGGATGTTCTAGGAGGCTTTCTGATAGCCGCCGCGACAGTGCGACAGTGCGAGTGTCGTTTCCGGCAGATCCGGCTTGCAGTCAGGCGGCCGTGCTCAACCAGCCGTGCCCCCGGTACACGCGGGCTCGCGGCAAACTGCGCTCGAAGGCTCCCAGGCTGAAGGCTGCCTGCTCCCTGTCTCAGGGAGGCGACGTCTCAGCCTCTTCTCAGCTGTAATTAAAACACGTGAAGGCGTTCCATTGTGGTCACACCGTCACTGAGAAGATGTAACATATAACTATGTCTGCGTGTCATAACGTGTGCTGGTTAATTGCGATACAAGACCATTGTTCCTTTGTTAGCCGATATCTCGGCGTTTCCTTGCATGCAAATGAGGAGCGTTATCAACCCAAGGCTAAATATCATAGCTTTAAGGGAAAATTGTCACAATTCTTTTGTCAAAAGTGGGTGCAGCTATTAATAGGACTGTTGTGTGTCATCTATTTCCTCCCTCATCTGTGAAGTAATACATTAATTTTGTGTATGTGTGCTACTGGAAGGTTTCATCATTCTCTTGACAATTTGAATCACATGACTTGGGAAGTTTGATCAGGATATATGGAGGGGAATCATGACCGAGGGGCCATGTGGACGTGTGACCATCCAGCAGGACCGAAAAGTCGAGTGGTTCTGGTCCGGACCCCAAGTGTCCGGCTAAAAGGTGCACCGGCGAGAAGGGCTGTATTAATCACAGGTAGCTCCACGGATCAAAGGTTTAATTTATGCCGAACGGGGCCTGTGTGTCGGGATCAGACATTAGAGATCGTTTCGTTGACATTATGAGTAATGGCTGGATCTTCACTTGCATAAGTCTGTCATCCAAGGATGGCGGAGAGCTTGCTAGTAACTATAGGTCATCGGTAGAAAATTGAATCGGAAATGATATGCAACAGGCTTCTTTGTCTGGTGGTATTTAGTTTTTTTTTTCCGGTTCCCCTTCACATTTTAAAAGACAGCTCGGTAACTAATGGGAACAGCAGTTACGGTCAGCAAACCCTTAAATGAATGGCTTTCTTAATAACATCGTCTTCCTGTGCGAAAGGTTACATCCACCCCTGTGGTTTTGCGGCGCATCAGTATGCGTTTACAAAGTCTGCCCCCTTGGTGGAACTCTCAGGGGAGGGGCTTCTAAAAATATATAAATAAAAACATGGGGAGCGCAGTGCCGGTCAGCGGGCTGCTGTTCTGGGAGCGAGAGAGGCGAGGAATTCTCGTTTTCTTTGCCACTTCTGGGTCCAAATGGTCGGAGTGGATGAATGTTGGCATATAATTACAAGTATGTGTTTAATTATGCATAATTATGAGCATAAGCATTGCCCATATTGTGCCATAAAATATTAAATAAAATATCGAAGTCTGGCGTGGCCCCGAAGCACATATCCCTGCATATTTCCATACTTACTGGCTAAAACGTGCTGTTAATCAAATAACTACACCATGAGTATGCAGTAAAAAGCTTCTTCTCTCCCACTGGTATGTAGAACATCTGCGGTCTATATGGATATATTATTCAAAGGATCAGAAAAATTTATCTGGATTTCGAACCATGTGAACCAAAGGAAGTTATCCTTACTGTCTGAGGCTTTCAGCTTTACATCACTGCGGCCAACTGATCTAATAGAATAATCATAATGATTAATCTATTAAATATTGATAATGACTTGGAGTATGGCCTAAAGAGCAAGGCAGGTAAACACGGCACTTCCTTTACTCAGATGGTGACTTCAGTCTTCCTGGTATTTTTGGATCTAAGGTATCCAATCTGGGCTGATAGGTTGAAGAGAGGGTAACACTTGTGTTTTGGAGCAGGTGGGGAATAGCCTGTCTTATCAGGAGAACCTGTCCCCCTCACTGCCGTTCCCAGGGTACAGGCTCACACTCCATTAGGCACATGCGGCCCGTCCGTCGAGTTCTCTTCCCAAACCCAATGTCTCTTCAACATGTGTCTTTCGCGGTGACAGCTCTCAATGCCTCCCTCTTCCCGCCTAACTCAAAACTGTCAGAGATTTAATCCTTTATACATGAAATATATCGTAACTAATTGACGATATGATTGTACGTTACAAACGATTAGAACGCGTGCAGAGACTGCTGGCGTAGTTAAGCGGCAAGACTTCCAGGACGTGCGGAGGGCGTCTGCATCCTGTGTATCCGGAGATACGGGAAAACGAGAAGCTCAGCAGGCCTGATGTGTGCCCAGAGCGATGGGGTAGCAGGGGGCTTTGCAGCACCCCCACACCACACCCCCACAAACCTCACCTTTTCTTCGGGCAGGTTCAGGGTGGGTTTGGGGGGGAGGGTTTATATTCCTCCAGGCACTTTCCATGACAGATGCTAAAGGCAGGAGCAGAGCGACATCCGTCCCAGTTGGTTCATTATCTTAAAATACACTTATTTTGTGGTCTTGCTCCCTCAGAATCTTGGGATGCAATCAGAATGTTAGACAATCACTACGGCATTCTTGATCCTTCTCACAAAGGACACACAAAGACACAACAACCCATGTACTCTACTCCAACGGCGTAATGTAACTGATACCCTGCAGCTCCTCCCCCCCCCCCCCCCCCCCCGAAGCTCACCCTCCCCCGGTTTATAACGGGCCAGAGGAGACTCCCCTACATCTGCTCTCTGGGGAGCCTTAATTGACAAGTGTCTACAATAGCTAATCAGCGCCAGACCAACTGCCCTTTGAGATGATGAATTGACTAAACTAATTTCAGATAATACTTCACATTACCGAGGCGCCCTGATGCCACCAATTGATATTTGAAATACAGCCAGATCCTGGAGGCTCTCGGAGCTCCGGCACGGCACCCGCTTATAAAAGAGGCGACTCCGTTAATAAAATGCTGACAGCGCCGCGTGAGGATCAAAATATAACAGGCCCGTTTACCGTAGACTCAGGAATTGATGGATTTATCGGAAAAGTTCATACGTGTTAAAGAAGTGTACCATTTCAAATCGCATTTTACTCCTGATTTGTAACCTTTAAGTCAAAAAGATTTTTTTTTTTTTGCCAGTTTCTGGGATGGTAATGCGATCGAAAACCTTTCAACTTGTCTGCTTCTTCCCCCTCCCTGTCTCGAGGATATTGTCACTGGGGGCGTTTTGTCAGAGGGGCAACTCTGATGTTTTCCGGAAACGGCGACGTAGAGACCCAGATCCGTCAACGTGCGGCCGTCAGACGGGGCCGAGCACGGCATGGATTTGGCCACCGGGGAGACAAGAGTGGCAGACAGGGACTGGGACCTGGGATGAACATCTGTATAGAAGTGCCTGGAAATGAGTTTGGGGTTTGCAGGTTAGAACCGTGTATAATTACCAGAATTTCCTAATCATTACATGGCAGGATGTTGCCACAACTGGTTCCCTAAGGCTTGATTAGATGATTGTTCTATAATTAAGGAGCTCATAGCATTTACGCGAGAAAGGACAAGATTATCAGCCTTTTGATGAGCTGCAAATAGACTGCCTAAGAACCTTTAACTTTTCATCTGCCCAAACGATATTTATGCTTGGTGTCACCGCGTAGAAGCTTCTGGGCTTGGTGGACTCTCTCGTGTTTAGAATATTAGAGGCCGGGAGCTCGGGGGAGAAAGGAAGGAGCAGGGAAAAGTGTTGGTCAGCAAAGGAGGGGTCTACAGGAGCTTCCGGAAGGAATGCGGTGTGCCAGGAGATGTGGCTATGCTGTCCTGTATACATTTTTCTTTCTCCCTCCCCCACCCCCCACACTCACCCCAACCATTCCTTCAAACGTTGCTGGTGTGTGCTGACAAGGCATTTCCTCAGTGCTCACAAAGCAGCACTTCATCCCACCTCTGAATCAAACATGTGACTGAGGGGGTCTCCCAGGGGTGGCGAAGGAGGTGCCGGGGGGGCTTAGTCACTCCACCTGACCCCCAGATAATGGTTTATTCATGTGCGAAGAGGCTTAAGTCTGTAATTCCTAAAAAGAAACTGAAATCACAAACATAGCGCCTTGGTGCTCGAAACACCCGCTCAGATAGAAAGTTACTGTACGTCAGTGAGGTTGTTGCAGTTTATGATGTAAGAAGCTCATCAACTCCCATAACTGTATAACCATCGCTACTTCAAAAAGAGAGATTAGAGTTGTATAAAACATTTTAAATGCAGCAATACAAACTGCAGCTGTTTTAAATAGTCCCTGTGCAGATTGTTGCCAAAGTGCCTGAGTTCTCCCTATGACTTTATGATCTTTGTGACTTAAAGTCATGATTTTTAAGGCAAGGCAATGCCAATGCTGATTTCTTTTTCATCCGACCTTAAACTAAAGGCGGTTTATTTAACTACACTAAAACAAAGCTGAAATTGTAATGGCCAAGCATTTGCTAACTCATACAATGACTCACTACAGTCCAGCTGGCTGTAGATGCCAGATTGTGAATTAGAGCTGTCTGATGTGGCATTTTAACCCACCAAATTGCACAACAAGAGCAAAACAAAGCCCAGTCCCACATTAGCAAAATAGCTCCCGATCTCCTTTCGGACTTAAGCTTCTTTGAACACTCTCTGATTGGCTACACCTGTGCATTCTGGGAACGAGCAAAGAGTCTGGAGTGTCCCTGCTGCTTACCTCACACAGGAAGTTAGAAAAGAATGACCACATTCTACATACAAATGCAATGACTTTCATTTAAGCATTTGTTTCTCTTTTGTATCATATTTTTCCAAGCCATTTATTTTAACTATTGACAGTTTACTTAAAATAAGTAAATAAATAAACAGGCCAAAGGGGCAAACAAACAGTATATATTAACCGGGAGGATATACAGTACCGGTGGCAATAAAAATCATTACGGGCCGTGACAGAATGTAAAATATCATGATGACAAAATTGTAATGGAATCCAGATAGACGCGGGTTGGCAGATCTGTAAGTGACAGTCAGACAATTCCGCCCCTTGCTCTTCATGTTTTGCTCGATACGTAGATAGTTATTTCATTAGATATCGAGCGAAACATCCTGAAAATGAAAACAAATGGGGCTGTCAACAGAGCCGGCCGGGGGAGGCGGGAGGGAGTGAACGGCGGCCATCTCGCGCCTTCTCTCTCTAATCCATTTTTAATAAGCCGTCAGGGTGCAGGCAGGGCCGCGGCGATCAGGCTCCCAGACTCCCCTCTCGCTTGTTAAAAACCCCGGGATGAAGGCAATAGATAGTGCCCTCCGTTGCAGACCGGCCCACCATGGGTGGACTTTAATAAATCGTGGAAAAAGCACACTGCCTGCGCCGGGAGCTTTCTCCCAGGGTCGCCGCACGACGGCCTGCCAGCGCTCGCCAGTGCATCTGTCCCGATTAGTCAGTGTTTCGAGTCCGGGCCGAGGCGCTCCCACCGCACTGCCCCCCGTGTGTGTCTGCATTAGAGGGACTGCTTTGGCTCGTGCCCATGTGAGACACAATGCCTCAATCCCTGAGAGGGGCTTCATGGAGTAGGGAGTCTTTCATAAGCCTGGCGCCGATTTTGCAAGCTGATAATGAAAATGAAAGATGCACCCAGAGATGTTCCCCCGGGGGTGGCTGGGAACATCTTAATCCCTCCAGCGTGTCACTATGTCTGCCCAGGCCTCCGCCCGGTGGGACGTGCCCAGAACAGCTCCCCCGGGAGCCAACCAGGTGGCACCCTAATAGTGGCCAGATCATCTCAGCTGGCTCTTCTCCATCCAAAGAAGCAGCGGCTCTATTTCCATGTTCCTCCGGATCTCTGAACTCCTCACCCCGTTGCGGAGGGTGAACCTGAGGCCCTGCGGGGAAAACCTGGTTTCGGCCGCTTGTCCTTTGCGACCTTGTTCTCTCGATCGTTACCTACAGCTCATGACTGTAGGTGAGTGTGGATACGGATGCCGACTGATTGGTCAACCATGAGCCTCATCTGACAGTTTAGCTCCTGCCTCACCACTAAGGACCTGCCTGGGGCCTGAAGCCTGCAGTTGACGACCAGATCTGCCCATCAGCCTCACGGTCTCGCTCACCAAGATCCCGAGCTCCTTAACCTCCTCCACTAAGCGTAGACTCTTCCCCCCTCACCTGAATGGATCAATCCACTCTTTTCCGAGAGAGCACCATAGCCTCAGGTATGGAGATGCTGATTCTCATACCTGTGTTGGATGTCCTGGCTGGATCAGACCAAAAGCATAAGAAAAGCAGAATAGCAGAATATCACCTTGAAGCCCCTACCCCCACAGGACACCTGTCCAGTCATGGCTGCACCTCAATATCCTGAAAATGACAAATAGGAGTGGAGACAAGACGCACCCCTGCTGGAGACTAATACCATCTCAGAACGACCACCAATGTAACTTCAGCTACAGTGATGGTTTCTGATCCACCAGTACTGTCCACTACTAACCTGTGATGAGATGGCATATCTATCCAGTTAAGGACTTCCTCCACGTGTTTCTCTATTACTCAACAATATCCCCAGGTTTGGTCAGCACTCTTCCACTCCTGCTGAACACAGGATAAACAATGTCAAGCTCCTACGGCTTGGAATGTTTGCCAGAACATCTTTGGGTTCCTGTCTCCATGGTCCTCCTCCCATGCACAAGTTTTAGGTACCTTTCAGCTGTCTCAGCAGACCCCCGCGTTCCACTGAAGGCCTCCAGTGTCAGCTTTGCAGCTTCCCTTATCGCTGGTGTCCACCAGCAGATCCTAGGGTTACCGCCTTGACAGGCATCGGGTGCCTTTTGGCACATGAATTAATGGCAGATTTTGCAAGTCCATTGAGTTACTGCAATTCAGGTTCTGCTACCGGTATTTTTTGTAGTGCATTTGTGACTCTGTATTTCATGTTTGTGTATGAAAACCATTATAGCATCACACATAAACCGTCCTCTCATTGTAGGCACAAACATACCATAAATTGTCTGGCAAGACTGTTTGGATGATGCCTGGTTATTGATTTATTACAGATTGTTTTGGTTTAAGAAAATGCAGTTGCAGTATTATATCATATGAAGGCTACAAATTAAGTCTATGAATTTTGCAAAGTCATATTGGTTGGTTGTTTCAGTTACCGCTTCCATCCATCTATCTCAGAGGCCATGGGCGCAAGGCAAAGAACAACACGGGATGGGGCAATGACCCATGGCAGGGCACACTCACACACCATTCAGTCACATGACCCCTGGCAGGGCACACTCACACACCATTCAGTCACATGGCACACCTAAGGGCAGTTTGGTAACTCCAATTCAGTCTGTTTTTGGACAATGGGGGAGAAAACAGGAGTTCCTGGACGAGAGGAAACCCCACAATGACACGGGGAGAACATGCAAACTCCACAAATAAGGAGCCAAGGTGGAGACACAAACCCTGGTCCCAGAAGTGTGAGACAGCGATACTAACCATCCATGACCTTGACCATGCCACCCCCAGCTGCCACTTCAAAAGTGACAATACAAGGGGAGGAGATAAGGTTGCAATTTTTATGATTTTTTTTAATGAGGTACATTTGTAAATCTAAGCTTGAGGTATTAGTGATTGGAAGAAAAAGCTTGCCAGATCTGACTGGGGGGGGGGGTTCTTCTCTTCTGTGCTAGAAATCTTTCATACTGAACACAAGCAGTCTCATAAGTGGACCTGCTATCAGAGCTATTTGGGCTGAAGGTCAATGTTTGACTTTGTGGTTGTATCATGTGTTTAACGGCTGTATGTTCTGGAGGTGAAAAGAGGGACGGAGCTGTCAGCTAACTTAGTGGTAACTTGGATTTGGTGTGATGACAAGACAGACCTACAACTGCAGACACCGACACCAAGGGTTTCTTGGGAATGACTGCTGGAGCCGGAGTTCACCTTCTGCCTTCAGAAGAAATTCTCATGTGTCCAGAGTGAAGTCGAGGACATCGAGTCTGAAAGGACTTTGTTCAGCAGCTTAGCTGTGGAGGTGGCTCCTGAAAGCTATGGTCCAAGGGCAGTCAGTACTTTAATCCTAGGGCCCACTGGCGGACACGAGTGTTGAGAGAGGCTGTCAAGTGGAAGAAGGTGGCCTTCTGAGCAATGCAGGGATATCCTGAGAGCTACTGTCAAGCTAAAAATACCACAGCAAGAGCAGTTGCTAAAACTATAGATGGAGCATGGCAGGAGTTCACAAAGGCTACAAAGAATAATTTTCTGGTGACATCAAAGTACATGACCTTGCCTAAGCTGAGGGAGGATGTTGAGTGGTTGAAGGAGTGCTTTGAGGAATTCGTCAACCTCATGGACATGTCTCTCTATGGTTACTATGGTGATGAACCTGTATGGGTGTATAAGACTAAATTAGAGATGTCAAAGACAGTGGATAGTGTTGGGGGTAGTGTGGCTGATGCATCTCAGTGTTACATGAAAATTAAAGATCCTCTGGATTGTCAAATTGGATGGTTGGTTATAAGTAAGGATGAGGAGCACAGAGATCATTCAACCTTCTGGGATCACCTTCCTCAGCCATCCTGGAGAAGCCTATGCAAGGATGCTCTGTGGGACAGTCAAACCAAGTGAATCCTGCCCTGATCATGGAGCAGCCTAGTAATATGTGTTTTGTGAAGGTATACGGCTGATTATTTTAGCAAGTGTTGAGGTTCTACTGGGATAAGGGGTATCGAGGTCATTGGATTCAGTCCAGCTCCTCTGTAAGTGCTGTGTCCACATTCTCTGCCAATTTGTTCAACGTGGGTGTTGGACTTCACCAAAGCTGTGCCTTCTCACCATTCCGCTTTGCGATTTTCATGGACAGGATATTTAACTGCAGTCAAGGGTGGAGGGATGTTCTGTTCGGAGGACTAACGGTGATGTCATCCTTTTGGATTCATCCATCCATGACCTTGACCAGCGTGCACTCAAGCGTGAAGCAGCTGGGATGGGAATCAGCAGTACTAGATCGGAAGCTATGGTTGTCCTCAATAAAGGAGTTGGGTGCTCTCTTCAGACAAGGGTATGACTACATCTGGTGGAGGAGTTCAAGGGTCTTGTGGTCTTGTCCGTCAGTTGTAGAAAATGGAACTGTGAGGGTATTATGAGGATTGGGTCTGTATCAGGCAATGGTGATGATGTGGAAAGTTGAGAGTTTAAGGACAACACTCTTGGTATGCCATCCTCACCTGTGATCATTAGCTTTGGGGAGGGGGGGGGGTGACTAGTGACTGGTTAAATTTGCTGACGACACCAAGGTGGGTGGTGTAGCAAATACTAAACTAGCAGCGCAGAGGCTACAACAGGATCTTGACTTAATTAGCGACTGGGCTGATACCTGGCAGATGAAATTTAACGTAGATAAATGTAAGGTAATCCATGCAGGGAGCAGAAATATAAAGTGCAGATATTTTATGGGTTCCACTGAAATGAAGGTAGCTGATTACGAGAAAGATCTCGGTGTGTATGTTGATGCTTCCATGTCCCTCTCACCAGTGTGGGGAAGCAATAAAAAAGGCCAATAGGATGTTGGGTTACATCTCTAGGTGTGTGGAGTTTAAGTCAAGGGAGGTGATGCTACGATTATACAATTCCTTGGTAAGACCCCACCTAGAATATTGTGTGCAGGTTCGGTCACCTTACCTTAAACAGGACATTGCTGCCTTGGAAAGGGTGCAACGTATGGCTACAAGAATGATTCCTGGTCTTAGAGGAATGTCTTATGAGGAGAGGTTAGCTGAGCTGAATCTGTTCAGCCTCGCACAAAGGAGATTAAAGGGGGACATGATCCAGGCATATAAAGTTCTAACAGGTCTGGATGCTGTTCAGCCAAATGGCTACTTTAATATTAGTTTAAATACTTGAACTCGTGGCCATAGGTGGAAATTAGCGGGAGATCATTTTAAACTGAATTTGAGAAAACACTTCTTTACACTGTGTGTACTTAGAGTATTGAATAGTCTTCCTGCTAGTGTAGCGGAAGCTAAAACTCTGAGTTCCTTTAAATCAGAGCTAGATAAGATTTTAACAACTCAGAGCTATTAGTTAAGTTCTCCCCAAACGAGCGTGATGGGCCGAATGGCCTCCTCTCGTTTGTAAATTTCTTATGTTCTTAAAGGGAAGGGTGCAATTTGGAGATATAAGGTTTCTCTGTGAGCGATCTGAAAGAGGCTTAGGGTAGAGATGATTGGGGATGTTTCTTGGTCAGCTACCATTCAAGTTGAAATAGACATATCCCATGTTGCGTGGACTCGGAAAGCAGGAGGGAACACATGTCGGGTGTATCACTCAGAAGGAGCTGGATTCTGTTGCTAAGGAAACAGAGTCTGGGTCAACCTGCCCTGCCAGCTGCTACCGTGACCTTTACGGGACAAGCGGAATAAACTTGGATGTTAATGTTTCCTTTACCTAGAGTGTTGCGTACTTACGGTATATGAATCATACTTTGCGAGGTTAATTCTAACTCATAACTGACAGCAGATGTCAGCGATAGACTTTAGAAGCTGCACGGATCAGCACCTATATTTATCGATTTTGCTGCTGTAGCTTAAAGATAAATCTTTTTGTACCAATTTGTAACTGTACTATAGTTCTCATCATTAAAGGCGCAGTGAAGAGTAGCAGGCTTACACAGCCTGGATGCAGAATGAATATGCATTAAGGAGCCATGCATCGGGTTGGCATGAGAGTGCTGTAAAGACCTTCCCTGAGGTCTCAGTCACGGCAAAAGGTTACAGTAGTGGTGAAGCGTGCTCGCCCACCCTGTGAGGGCTGGCTCAGTCCAAACACCATGGGACCTGCCCAGCTCCTTTTATCTCCTGCCAGCCAGATCTGCTACTGGCCCCGGCTCTGATTTCTCCCACACAAAGATGTCCTCGCAAACTCACATACTTTCTCACTTTCTGACATGTTCTTCACAGTGTCATGACTCTCCACCTTCCTCGATCATGCTCGCGTGTCTATCCGTCTCTCTCCTCTCTCAGTCCCCCCCCCCCCCTCCCTCCCCCCCTCCCTCCTCAACCCCCCTCCACTTGCAATAGGCTAGACCACATTCTTAGCTTCCCCTTTAAGAGGAACATAAAAGGAATGCACATTAGACATGCATCCTGTTTGGGCTGACTGTTTAATGAAGTTTGCTGTTTCTTGCTGTAGCCAATTTTGTCCCTTAGAAAGGGTGGGGGAAAAAAAAGTTAATTACTTGAGAGGAACCGCTGCATGAAGGTAACTCATTATCCTTCCAAGATCATCACAAGGTAAAAAGCAGGGAAGCGAAGGGAGCAGACAGAGACTCCGAAACAAAGGGGAAGAGGTGGAGGGAGGAACCAACGCTTCTCTCATGCATCAGTGTCAGTCAGCGGATGAGAAAATAATTAAGGAACGGGGCAGAATGGCGTCAGCTGCTGGCAGAAGGTAAACCCCTGTACTGTACCGAGGAACGGGGTTTAGGCGGAACACCAGGAAACGTGAAGGAGAACAAAAAAAACCTCTTCATAACTAATGCCAAAAAAACGAGAAAATGACATTATGAAGGGGCGCAGTATAAATTGCACTGCAGTACTGTGAATGTTTATATACAGTTTGTATAGATGTTGAGCAGCAGTTTTAGGATTTATGAGAACCACAGTAATATGTTGAAGCCAATACAAGGCACTGAGTAATATTTCACGTTTGTTATCATATTGAGTGTAAATTTTCTGAGACATATATAGTGGAGATAAAATATTTAAGCCATTTCGGGTTTTATTCTCCCCTCGCTGCAATCTTCGGCGGGCACGAGGACCAGCAGCCAACTCGCGACGCCGGCGCCCCTGAGAGGCTCCGCACAAGTTATAACCTGTCTCTGTCTGGTAATTGTGTGCTCAAGGCTTCCAGCCGGTCTTCTGTGCTGGGATCCATAAGCTGCACATTAAAAGCAGTCCCTGCAGTTCATAAATAACATCAGCAGAGAGCTGAAGAGACGGGGTTATATATCAGGGCTTATCATCAAACGCCGTCCCGCAAGAATATCTGATTCCAATATTTGTAATCCGGCCACAACATTCGGCAAGGTTGAGCCAGGGACCCCCCCCCCTCCCCCCACTGCCGTCGCTGCCGCACCATTTCTGTCTTTCCTGATATTTGCCTCCGCGGCGCTGAAGCGGTTAGCGTAGCCTCCCGGATTGTTTGGCGAGAGTGCGGCCCGCTCACCTCTGCGCGCGTGTGTGTGCGCGTGTGCGTGTTTGTGTGTGTGCGCGTGTGCGTGTTTGTGTGTGTGCGCGTCTCGTTGGAAATGGGTCAGCATTAAAGTGCAGGAGAAACGCGGCGCTTTATTCTGCAGAGCTGAAGACTGAGTGTCAGAGCGTCGAGGCCTAATACGCCCCAGCGGAGTATTTACAGGCGTGGGGAGCGGGTGGGCACCAGCGTCAAGGCCTCGGTGATGCCATTCCGTGGCATTTATACCGATGACACGCACGGAGTCCCGCCGCCTGGGTGACGAGCCGCCTCGACACTGAGATGATGACACCGTGACACAACGTCAGATGCCGGGCGCCCAGCCCGCTGCCGCCCCGCGTCGCGATGCCCGTCGCGATCCCGCGTCTCCGCCGTGATGGATGGCCCAACCCCTCGTCTTCTCTTTCCCCATTTTATTTTTTATGATTTCTGACCTTTCTGTCCCCGGAAGGATATAAAACAGATTTTTAAAGGAAAACAGGGCTCTTAACCACCCTTTTCTCTCTCAGATTTTATTTGCTGTAAGTCCTGATGTATTAGGCCGGCGGATCGTTTTGAACCCCTGTCACTGCCGGGGAAATAAAGTGGGTCGGCCAGGCCGTTATCGGGCCCCGTGTTGCCCCAGGAAGCCGCGGACCGTGTCTCCGGCCGGTGACACTAATGTGGGCCCATCAGTCACTCAGCAGTGAGCATGGCGCACGCAATAGTGCGATTATTCAGGGGTCGTCCCGGTGCCTTCCGATCACTCGCCGTCACCCGCCAGTGGACGTGAGGACCCCCGACAAGGAGCCTGACGGCCCTCTAATGTGTAACCGGCCTTTTCTCTTATAATAGTTTGCAATTCAGCTGCAGCCGTGTTCCTTTGCATGAGCTGTGATCTCCGCAGATTCATCCCCACTGGAGCAGTTACGTAAGGGGAGGAACGAATCTGAGCTGCACATCTAATTCAGAAAGCCAAATAAATAAGGAATTAGTACGGCTGGCGTTCCAAACAAAAATGCGATTCGCCTTGACAGTCATGGGTGATAAAATGGACAGAAGATCCCAGCTTAACCCCCTTATCTAACCCCACCCCCCACCCCCCCCCCGGCTTATCTCCTCTCAAACGAGAGGAACAGTGTGCTTTATCACCGGCCGGCTCCTGAATGCCACCTAATTAATTTTATATGTTTATTCATTCCTTATTATTTCTTTATCAGGCCTCTAATATTGTTAATAATTTGTCCTTATCTCTGTGGCTGACAGCAGAATTTACACTGTAACTTGGCAAACAGATAGTAGCCCCCCCCCCCCCCCCCCCCCACACACACACACACACACACATACACGCGCACACACACACACACTGCACGCCTTCTGAAACTCTGCTGAAACATAACTGATAGCCTGCTGTATAAGTAGTCATAGCAACCCATCATACAGGAGCTGTCTCTCTCCGCCTCTCCCGCATGCATGCAGCGGCTGTGCGCTGATTCCTTAACGCCCCTCCCTCTCGCGCTCTCTCTCTCGCGCTCTGTGTGCCAAAGAGAGACAATGATTTACAGACTACAATGGCACACCCCTTTCATCCGTCTTGCCTTATCGAAGGGGGCAGGGACCTGTGTAAGCCAAGACATAGACTAAGTTTTTAGCATTTCTATCTTTAAACATTTCCCCAGGAGCTGACATCTTCCAAGTCCTCAAACATATCCAGTTGCTATTCAAAGGTAGCCCTGTGAAAAGCTTATCCCTTTTGTAGAGCTGCTGTCATTTAACAAAGGCACACACATTAATACGATTTTTTTTTTAATATGCTTTACTTCATTGACAATAGAGGATTTATATAGGAGACCATTCTTTCTCGGGCTTTGACATTATATAAAGGGGAAATACATCTAATAATGAAATAAAATGAGAATATTGCTGCAAGAATACCGTATCAATATCAAAGGCATATCATAAGCGAAGCTGCTTTTCCCGGTACATCATTCATCGCTCTTATTCGGATAGACGCGGAAATTCACTGGAAACGGATAAGTAAGTAATATGAAAGACGCAACTGTAATAAACAGGTTAAACTAGGGGTGAAGTGACACACAGCAAGGAAAAAAACACGTTGTTTTAAATAAACTGGGTGGTGCATCAAAAACATTCCCTTCAAGGAATCAGAACCTACATCAAATTACTCAGTGACGTTTATTCACAGCTTGTTTGTTGTGAAGACAGCGCGGCTGACGGATGGCGGCTGGTGGGACGCGCTTCCCCGCCGCTGTTGTTGCGCGTCCCCCTCGCCGTCTACATCCCAATCAGCGCAGCCGCGATAGCCGGTTTAGCGGTTGCCGCTCCCGCTTGGCGTCCGGGCTCCGCCGCTGGAAGTCGGCATCCGAGCTGCGGCGTCGGGAACAGCAAGGGGGGGAAAAAGTAAGATAAATGAAAATTACGACTGCTGAAATGCAGCGCAGAATGCAAAAGAGGCCGCCTGTCTGAGCTATGAATGTGATCCGAAGGACGACTTGTTTATTCCTTTAAAGGAGGGAGGGGGGGAGTTATACTGATCGCAGCCCGTAGTTGTATATTCGATGCACCCCGCTGAGTGTCTCTTGTAAAATTCCCAAACTGCATGTTTCAAAGCCGGTCAATATTTCCGATAAATAAACCCGAATCTCGTGCATTTTGACGAGTTTCCCTTCACATGTTTTTTTACAAGCCTTAAATAGCTACATTTGCCCCCCCCCCCCCCCCCCCCCTTAATGAATTAGTAACATGGCTTCAGAAAAAAAAAACCTATCATCATTTGGGGCTTCCCCTAAAAGCGTTTATTTATTTATAAGGGGGAGACTGTTCATCTCCAAATGGGATTATGTTGCATGTGGATGAGTCGTCGCTGATATCCCAGTGAGGTCGTTTATCCTAAGGCCTCAGCGGAAGCCCAAAATAACAACACACCGAAATTACATTTTGGCGGTGTTTCCATGCATTTTGAGACCTGTGAGTCAGTTTTGATTGGTGAGCTGACATGGGGGGGGGGGGGGGGGAATAAGGTCAGGGGGTCCAGCTCTGGTCGAGTTGCTCTAGCTGGAACACACTCATGAACAGACAGCTACAAAATGGACTCATGGTCATCCTCAGTGATTGGCTGGGATGTGCACAGTCTGGATGAATGACACCGAATTGTCCAGTCTGCTCAGAGTTTTCGATTTTCTCCAATTCATATTCCACCCAGAAACTGCAAGTTTAGGAATTTAATAACTGGTTTTTCATTACAGTCATTGTAAATAGAGGCCGGTGTGTTTAGCAGGCGGGGGGGGGGGGGGGGGGGGGGTTGGCGCTCTTTGGGGTTTGGTCTTGATGTTCGTAGTGTCTCACTTAAGCTGACAGTTTATATGGACAGTCCAACTGATGCCTGACAGTCAGGTTTGAGACACTACATTCATAAATGACATAACTGTGGATATGCACCCTGTACAGTCCTGGATTTGCTACAGAATATATATTACTTAATTTGAAACTGACGTTATAATAATTGGACCGGGATTTTGAGAGATACAGGTTTCCCTGCATACTGCGGGAGATGCATTCGCCATCCAGAATATTCTGCTGTACAATACTGTTGTCAAAAGTGCAGCCATACAGTGCAGAGTTTAATTCTGGTGTTCTCATATCCAATAAAAATCGATTGGGGCTTTTCTTTCCCGCTGCACGTCCAGAGGGTTATCCAGTTAATATCTGTGTGATTTATCCGAGAGTAATTATTTACAAGACAGCTGCAGCGCAGCCTTATAGAGAGCGGTACGGCTGGTGAGTTTGTGGCATAATTATTGTGCTCCGTATTACGTATTCGGTTTATGGGCAGAGGCTGTGCAGATCTGGCCAGCGCTCCAAGATATTTATATAAAGAAAGATGCTATTTAGGGGGAACATGGGAGTACAAAGGAAGGGGCTCCTCCGCGTGGCAGTGAGGGAATGGATGGCAGTGAGGGAATGGATCCCCACCCCCAAATTCAAATCCCCCCCCCCCCCTCCACGAGAGGAGGGGCTATTCTGGCCCTTTTATTTTCCAGTTCAGCGCTTTCTGTTTGCAGATAAATGCTGTCCAATGCGCCGTGACAGATGCCACACTGAATCGCTTCTCTTTCGATACGTACCCTCTGATCCTGCCACCAACGATAAAGCGTGCTCTTGGGGGCACCCCCCCCCCCCCCCACAGACAGCGGTCTGAAGCGGTCTGACGCGGGCGATTCTTTGGGAGGTACATCACGGGGGGGGGGGGGGGGGGGGGGAGTTCGGCAGGCTTTCTGGAATGATAAGGATGCTGCTAGACCCGGGTCTGCTCGGTGGGACACGAGGCAGGAGGGGCACCGGGGGTGGGGGGGGGAGCAGACCGGCGGTGCAGCACGTGCTCCGTGTGGGGATGTCAGCCACGTCCGATGAGGCACAAACACACGTCCACAGACCACCAAAGGAAAGAGAAACATTTAAAGAATGAGCTTTGTGAAATGACAGGCGTGTGAGGGGGCTGTAACACACATCCAGAAAAGGCTTTGCTGGACCTTTCTGCCATCACGACCTTAAACTGGATAAGCGAGGAATAGAGGTGGATGGATGGATGGATAGATGGATGGATGGATGGATGGCCTCCAGTTATTCCCTCTGTGCTCCAGCATTGTAGATCCCTCATCAGACCTCATCCCCATCCAGGTCTCAAAGCAGTGCAGAAACCCAATTATCTTTAGAAACAGCTGCCCCTCTGCCTCCAACAGACAGGGCGGACAAGTGCGGTCGCCAGCATGTCCGACAGCCTCTGAGCAGGCCCCCGGGGGAGGGACTAGCGGGGCGCCGGGTTAACCCCTTCCTGCTTTTTGTTCCAGAAGACAGGAAGCTGTTTGTGGGAATGCTGAACAAACAACAGACGGAGGAGGATGTGTACCGGCTCTTTGAGCCCTACGGCGTCATCGAGGAGTGCACGGTGCTGCGAGGCCCCGACGGGAACAGCAAAGGTGAGCGTGAGGCCACCAGGAGGACGCCAGTCCGCAAAGGCTTCTCATATATCACGCCGTTTGTGATCCGTTTTTAAAGAATGCATTCATCGCGGGACATGTAAATACAATAACGTACATGAGTGATCAAAGCCGGCCGTTGCAGGCTCATTCTGAAATAGCATACTTGTTTATTAAATAGTAAGCAAAACATTATATGCAAAGTGAGCAGTATGTTAGAATCCTTAGTATGGATAAGACAGTAGGCGAACGGGGCCTGAATGACAAACGTCATTCTGTAATATTTCAAAGTGTGCAACCAATGGACGCTACGCTATCCCGCAAGCTCACTGAAGCTGGATCCAGAGATGAAGGACGTCACTTGCTCAGAGATTCGTGACAAGAGCAGGTGCTGTCTGTGTGCAAATTTATGTAGACAAACAATACCCATTAATACGCATAAGCTGACTTCAACATGTATTTTTTGTGTCGATAGTTTTTGACGGTTTTTAACTTTTGTGGGAATCAAGCTACATCGTTGGTAAACATCCGGGTCAGACAATATGCAAGATGGTGACTGAAATCCGATATAGATTAAGTATGTGATTTCAGATGCACCTTTACAGAAGTTCCAATGTCCTTAGGCTCTGGATGGGAGGGCGCCTTTCCATGTCCCGCGCCCGACAGGGCTCTGCACACAGCCCTCATGGAAACCACCGAGCAATTTTCCCAGTGTCTGAAATAATAGCACTGCAACTAGGTGGTCACATTCGGGTCAAGAGGAAGCGCTGGATGTCGGGACGACCCGGGAGCCTCCTTAATGAGAGTGGAGCAGCACAATCAAATTGCATTTTACTTCTCATTTGTTTTTTATTTGCATTCATGCTCTCAGCCTCTTGGAATCCATTTGTCGTTCTAAAGAGATTTTAGGCCCACATGTATTAAGAAGCAAATTCGGCGCTGTAATGTCATTAATAGCAAAAAAATCTTAGACGGGCATTTTTTTTCTGTCTCCATTCTAACTTGAGCGAACAAACATGTTAAGATCCTTGAAGAGCATCGCTGTCCTTATCCGAGCCTGACTGGGTGGACCAGTGAGCCACAGTGATTCCAGTGAGACGTCTTTGGTGTGTGACATGCATAGGCAGGGCCTCCCAGCTAAATTGCATGCTTTTCTGTGGCGCCGCTGCAATATGTATGGAAAACTGCAGTCCCAGGCGCCTGGAGCCGGGACCCCCACTGGGCCGCGACACTCTTCCTGTCTGTCTCTCTTTTTTTTCCCCCTCTTTTCTGTACTGCCTTGACACACTTCCCTTCTCGCCGTCTACCCTCCAGGCTGCGCCTTCGTGAAGTTCTCCACGCACGCTGAGGCGCAGTCCGCGATTGGCGCCCTGCATGGCAGCCAGACCATGCCGGTGAGTACGTCCACCCAGCCGAGCCCTCGTCCTCCGGCGCCGTGTCCGATACAGCATGCGATCTCGGCGCCGGGACCAGCGAGTGCAAAAGGGAGAAGGTCGGCCTGCATTAAGCAATAATGAGATGAGGAAA